>NC_092249.1:759113-906613 GCF_036320965.1 Panulirus ornatus | reverse complement strand
CTCCCTCACCAGGTTATATGTACGGTTCCCTCCCCTCCCTCACCAGGTTATATGTACGGTTCCCTCCCCTCCCTCACCAGGTTATATGTATGGTTCCCTCCCCTCCTTCACCAGGTCATATGTATGGTTCCCTCCCCTCCCTCACCAGGTCATATGTATGGTTCCCTCCCCTCCCTCACCAGGTTATATGTATGGTTCCCTCCCCTCCCTCACCAGGTCATATGTATGGTTCCCTCCCCTCCCTCACCAGGTTATATGTATGGTTCCCTTCCCTCCCTCACCAGGTCATATGTATGGTGATAACGCTGGTCACAGCAGAAGTTGGTAACACGACCGCCAGGCAGGATGAGGTGTGTGCATTACAGTACATATCCAGCAGGTTAAAGGTGCATTTCTCACTATACATGGATGATAGGCAAGGGTCACCATTATCATACAGGAACAGTACTGGTACTGTCGTTTCACTATACAATGAGGCATACAGTACAATGCCATGAAGTAGTGTGACGCCACATACCATACAAAAGCGGGTAAAGTAGGGTATCATACATGACACGTTATACAATAACAAGAAATATACCATGTTCTCAACACATATAACTTTATATATGTGTCGGACAAGTAGAGCTGTCAACACAGTGTTACACCTTGGTCGGGCTGGTGTCCCGCCCAACCTAACCTCTTACCACGCCCCTAATGTTGTTAACCTCAGAAAATTGGCTTCTGTCGGCATACCCCCGCACCACGCTCATGAATTACCCGGCCATTTAATTTTACTGCCCTCAGTCCCACTCGATAAAAGCCTTTTATCGCGTGCCATTTGTAGATGCCAAGCCCAATACCAGACTATTAGAGACGATAGCCATCATACTGGCAATGTTACCATCACTACTGGCACTGTAACCGTCATTGTTGACACAATATCTCCACCACAGGTGGTGTGGTTCATGACTACCTCTCCCCATCCCCCACCACAAACCCCACCACCATCACCACAGGTGGTGTGGTTCACGGCCACCTTCCCCCCCCCACTAACCCCACCACTATCTCCAACAAAGGTGGTGTGGTTCACGGCAGTCTTCCCCCCCCCCACTAACCCCACCACTATCTCCAACAAAGGTGGTGTGGTTCATGACTACCTCTCCCCATCCCCCACCACTAACCCCACCACCATCACCACAGGTGGTGTGGTTCATGACTACCTCTCCCCATCCCCCACCACTAACCCCACCACCATCACCACAGGTGGTGTGGTTCACGGCCACCTTCCCCCCCCCCACTAACCCCACCACTATCTCCAACAAAGGTGGTGTGGTTCACGGCAGTCTTCCCCCCCCCCCACTAACCCCACCACTATCTCCAACAAAGGTGGTGTGGTTCACGGCCATCTCCCCCCCCCACTAACCCCACCACTATCTCCAACGAAGGTGGTGTGGTTCACGGCAGTCTTCCCCCCCCCCCCACTAACCCCACCACTATCTCCAACAGAGGTGGTGTGGTTCACGGCCACCTTCCCCCCCCCCCACTAACCCCACCACTATCTCCAACAAAGGTGGTGTGGTTCACGGCCACCTCCCCCCCCACTAACCCCACCACTATCTCCAACAAAGGTGGTGTGGTTCACGGCCACCTCCCCCCCACTAACCCCACCACTATCTCCAACAAAGGTGGTGTGGTTCACGGCAGTCTTCCCCCCCCCCCCACTAACCCCACCACTATCTCCAACAAAGGTGGTGTGGTTCACGGCAGTCTTCCCCCCCCCCCACTAACCCCACCACTATCTCCAACAAAGGTGGTGTGGTTCACGGCCACCTTCCCCCCCCCACTAACCCCACCACTATCTCCAACAAAGGTGGTGTGGTTCACGGCCACCTCCCCCCCACTAACCCCACCACTATCTCCAACAAAGGTGGTGTGGTTCACGGCCATCTCCCCCCCCCCCACTAACCCCACCTCTATCTCCTACAAAGGTGGTGTGGTTCACGGCCACCTTCCCCCCCCCCCACTATCTCCAACAAAGGTGGTGTGGTTCACGGCCACCTTCCCATCCCCACTAACCCCACCACTATCTCCAACAAAGGTGGTGTGGTTCACGGCCATCTCCCCCCCCCCCCACTAACCCCACCACTATCTCCAACAAAGGTGGTGTGGTTCACGGCAGTCTTCCCCCCCCCCCCACTAACTCCAACAAAGGTGGTGTGGTTCACGGCAGTCTCCCCCCCCCCCCACTAACCCCACCACTATCTCCAACAAAGGTGGTGTGGTTCACGGCCACCTTCCCCCCCCCCCCCCCCACTAACCCCACCACTATCTCCAACAAAGGTGGTGTGGTTCACGGCAGTCTTCCCCCCCCACTAACCCCACCACTATCTCCAACAAAGGTGGTGTGGTTCACGGCAGTCTTCCCCTATGTGGTCCTCTTCATCCTGCTCATCAGGGGCGTGACGCTGCCGGGAGCAGCCGAGGGCATCATGTACTACCTCAAGCCTGAGTTCTCCAAGATCTGGGTGGCCGAGGTAAGTACCCAACCACCCACCCACCCCCCAGCAGAACACGTGGACTGAGGGAAGTACCCCAGGCAGAGCACGTGGACTGAGGTAAGTACCCTAGGCAGAGCACGTGGACTGAGGTAAGTACCCCAAGCAGAGCACGTGGACGGAGATAAGTACAGTAGTGTCCCTTCCTCAGTAGGAGTAAGGCGCGTGTCCCTCTCATTACTTCTTGGCAATTCAGTTTAAGGGAACAGTGTATGTCGTCACAGTCAGGACATGAGCAGTTCCAAGGAAGAGTGGGTTATTTCCTCCAGTGGAACAGGAACCGTCTGATCCTGGGTCTCTTTAAACCGGGAGAGAGGAGGCAAACCTCGCAGAAAAGACGAACTCTGGAATTAAGATGGCGAGGGTGGCCCGGCTGGGGAATAGGGATTAGGAACCTGGGATTGCTCCTAATCGGGGTTTTGGGAACTTGACTAATTGGTTGAGGACGCAGGCAGGGATCCCAGCGGCACAGGATTGGGATAACACAGTGAATAAGGACATCTGACGGAGGGATGACAGAGAAACACTGGTATGATGTAGAGAAGGGACGGGAGGCGGCCACAGGGCTGGTACGTACATGATGAGGTGGCTGGGTCACAACAGACGTCGTACAGCAACACTGACGAAGATACATGAAGGAATCTACCAGCATGACACGCTGAAACACGTGAACGACACACAAGATAAATAAACATGACGCAGAAGGGAATGATGGAATAATAAATGAAACGATGATATTGTGAAACTAAGAGAAAGATGGAGTGTTGGAGAGAGGAAAGGTTGGTGTCGCATGATGAAGTACGGTGAGGAGTACAACTGGTGACTCACATGACAGACACAGACCGGAGGGGGATATGGCTGTCCACACAGGCAGAGGGGACATGAAGAAACATGAATGAGATAAATGAATGGTTACTACAGAAGTAGAGGGAGATCAGAGAAACAGGTGGTGACCACATCTGTCATGAGAGATCTTAAGAATAAACGTCAAGTTTAACGTGAACGACAATAGAGGACCAACTACAATGGTGATAACTGTCCTAGGAGATAGGACCAATATGATACAGCAGGAGAGAGGTGTGGGAGACAACAGGGATGTTACCCATACAGAGTAAGGGACAACATAACGCTACAGGCCAGGCACGAGTGCCCACCATGTTAACAAGGTCATATAATTACCCGCTCCATGATTAGTCCGTGAGCTGTGGACCCCCTCCCGTGCCACCGCCGGGATCAACCCGACCTACACACCACCCAATATTCCCTCCTAAATCACATTGCTTCTGGCGACCGGGCAGCAACCTTGCACAGAAAATATTATGATCGTTATACTTCAAAAAAAGTACTTTTGTATACATGGTTTTAAGTAATCTAAATCATGTCTTGTGTACTTGGTTTTCAGTAAACTAAGTCATGTTTGTGTACTTGGTTTTAAGTAATCTAAGTCATGTTTGTGTACTTGGTTTTAAGTAATCTAAATCATGTTTTGTGTACTTGGTGCTAAGTAATCTAAGTTATGTTTTGTGTACTTGGTGCTAAGTAATCTAAGTTATGTTTTGTGTACTTTTGGTGCTAAGTAATCTAAGTTATGTTTTGTGTACTTTTGGTGCTAAGTAACCTAAGTTATGTTTTGTTGAAAAATGTGTCTTTGTAATTTGGGTTTCCCGTAATGGCGAACGATTCTAGTTCAGATGAAAAGGTTACTTGCCTGGGTGAACCTGTGGTAATACTTGCCTGGGTGAACCTGTGGTAATACTTGCCTGGGTGAACCTGTGGTAATACTTGCCTGGGTGAACCTGTGGTAATACTTGCCTGGGTGAACCTGTGGTAATGCTTGCCTGGGTGAACCTGTGGTAGTACTTGCCTGGGTGAACCTGTGGTAATACTTGCCTGGGTGAACCTGTGGTAATGCTTGCCTGGGTGAACCTGTGGTAGTACTTGCCTGGGTGAACCTGTGGTAATACTTGCCTGGGTGAACCTGTGGTAATACTTGCCTGGGTGAACCTGTGGTAATACTTGCCTGGGTGAACCTGTGGTAATGCTTGCCTGGGTGAACCTGTGGTAGTACTTGCCTGGGTGAACCTGTGGTAGTACTTGCCTGGGTGAACCTGTGGTAATACTTGCCTGGGTGAACCTGTGGTAATGCTTGCCTGGGTGAACCTGTGGTAATACTTGCCTGGGTGAACCTGTGGTAATACTTGCCTGGGTGAACCTGTGGTAATACTTGCCTGGGTGAACCTGTGGTAATACTTGCCTGGGTGAACCTGTGGTAATGCTTGCCTGGGTGAACCTGTGGTAATGCTTGCCTGGGTGAACCTGTGGTAATGCTTGCCTGGGTGAACCTGTGGTAGTACTTGCCTGGGTGAACCTGTGGTAATGCTTGCCTAGGTGAACCTGTGGTAATACTTGCCTGGGTGAACCTGTGGTAATGCTTGCCTGGGTGAACCTGTGGTAGTACTTGCCGGGGTGAACCTGTGGTAATGCTTGCCTGGGTGAACCTGTGGTAATACTTGCCTGGGTGAACCTGTGGTAATGCTTGCCTGGGTGAACCTGTGGTAATACTTGCCTGGGTGAACCTGTGGTAGTACTTGCCTGGGTGAACCTGTGGTAATGCTTGCCTGGGTGAACCTGTGGTAATACTTGCCTGGGTGAACCTGTGGTAATGCTTGCCTGGGTGAACCTGTGGTAATACTTGCTTGGGTGAACCTGTGGTAGTACTTGCCTGGGTGAACCTGTGGT
Organism: Panulirus ornatus; assembly: GCF_036320965.1. Taxonomy (NCBI): domain Eukaryota; kingdom Metazoa; phylum Arthropoda; class Malacostraca; order Decapoda; family Palinuridae; genus Panulirus; species Panulirus ornatus. The sequence continues at coordinate 901,337 of NC_092249.1, read as the reverse complement.
AATGCTTGCCTGGGTGAGCCTGTGGTAATGCTTGCCTGGGTGAACCTGTGGTAATACTTGCCTGGGTGAACCTGTGGTAATACTTGCCTGGGTGACCCTGTGGTAATACTTGCCTGGGTGAACCTGTGGTAGTACTTGCCTGGGTGAACCTGTGGTAATGCTTGCCTGGGTGAACCTGTGGTAATACTTGCCTGGGTGAACCTGTGGTAATGCTTGCCTGGGTGAGCCTGTGGTAATGCTTGCCTGGGTGAACCTGTGGTAATGCTTGCCTGGGTGAGCCTGTGGTAATGCTTGCCTGGGTGAGCCTGTGGTAATACTTGCTTGGGTGAACCTGTGGTAATGCTTGCCTGGGTGAACCTGAGGTAATGCTTGCCTGGGTGAACCTGTGGTAATGCTTGCCTGGGTGAACCTGTGGTAATGCTTGCCTGGGTGAACCTGTGGTAGTACTTGCCTGGGTGAACCTGTGGTAATGCTTGCCTGGGTGAACCTGTGGTAATACTTGCCTGGGTGAACCTGTGGTAGTACTTGCCTGGGTGAACCTGTGGTAATACTTGCCTGGGTGAACCTGTGGTAATACTTGCCTGGGTGAACCTGTGGTAATGCTTGCCTGGGTGAACCTGTGGTAATACTTGCCTGGGTGAACCTGTGGTAATACTTGCCTGAGTGAACCTGTGGTAATACTTGCCTGGGTGAACCTGTGGTAATGCTTGCCTGGGTGAACCTGTGGTAGTACTTGCCTGGGTGAACCTGTGGTAATACTTGCCTGGGTGAACCTGTGGTAATGCTTGGCCTGGGTGAACCTGTGGTAATGCTTGCCTGGGTGAACCTGTGGTAATGCTTGCCTGGGTGATCCTGTGGTAATACTTGCCTGGGTGAACCTGTGGTAATACTTGCCTGGGTGAACCTGTGGTAATGCTTGCCTGGGTGAACCTGTGGTAATACTTGCCTGGGTGAACCTGTGGTAATGCTTGCCTGGGTGAACCTGTGGTAATGCTTGCCTGGGTGAACCTGTGGTAATGCTTGCCTGGGTGATCCTGTGGTAATACTTGCCTGGGTGAACCTGTGGTAATGCTTGCCTGGGTGATCCTGTGGTAATGCTTGCCTGGGTGAACCTGTGGTAATGTTTGCCTGGGTGATCCTGTGGTAATACTTGCCTGGGTGAACCTGTGGTAATGCTTGCCTGGGTGAACCTGTGGTAATGCTTGCCTGGGTGAACCTGTGGTAATGCTTGCCTGGGTGATCCTGTGGTAATGCTTGCCTGGGTGATCCTGTGGTAATGCTTGCCTGGGTGAACCTGTGGTAATGTTTGCCTGGGTGATCCTGTGGTAATACTTGCCTGGGTGAACCTGTGGTAATGCTTGCCTGGGTGAACCTGTGGTAATGCTTGCCTGGGTGATCCTGTGGTAATGCTTGCCTGGGTGAACCTGTGGTAATGTTTGCCTGGGTGATCCTGTGGTAATACTTGCCTGGGTGAACCTTAGGTAATGCTTGATGATGTATTAAACCTTGACTGACCCGGACGTCCACTGACCACCACATGACCATAAGCCTCGTTTACTGCAGCCTCACTGTACACCGTAGCTACTAAAGTCACCACATGATGTGACATACACCATACCATGTAACACACCCGAGGCCACACCACTTGACATACACTAGGGATACCACACCATGTGACATACACTAAGGATACCACACCATGTAACATTATTAAGACTATTAAATAAGTGACAATATTCCTTACCAGACTGGCTGCTGTGATAATTAATATATCGAACAGAAACTTTGACAGAAAATATCTGGGCAAAAAATTTTAATGCCGTCCAATTAAGAAATTTTATTGACTTTTGATAAAGACACTAATGAAAATTTTTGTTTTGATTTTACTGAATACTACAGTAGTCAGAAACACTACTTAGTTATATTTATTGAAATGATTATCACAACTTTTTACTTTCTTACTTGCTGCCACAGTAAGACATACTAACACCCTAGGTATGGTAGAAGTTATAATACTGGTCGTTACAGTAGTTATGGTGATGATAACAGTGGTTGTAATAGTAAATGGTAGTTATGGTGAGCTAATACTAATAACAGTAAGGCTGATGTAATTTTAACGAAGCAATGGTAGTAGCAGCACGCTTTTGGTGGTTATGATGAGGTAGTATACTAACTACAGTTACAGTAGTTAACACCTCACCATCAGCAGTGCCATCCATACAACAGGCTTTATTTTAAGCCAAACACCAGACCACTTCACATTAGCGTCCGTCACATTACTGTCTTCAGTGTGGTAGAAATTCAAAGGAATTTGAGCTCGTCAAATCCAGGAAGGTGGAAGGTTTCACCAGTACGTGAGCGAGTGGTGGCCGTACCACTACATTGCTGTCCACACAGATGATGATGAATGAGGCGCCAGGCTTCCGCACACCGAGGAGCAGCCGTTATGATATTCAAGAAAACAAACTCAGATGTACGTATGATAGAGGAAAGTGATGATCGAATATTACAAGCTGAAGAGTGGAAGATCGTGTAGTGGGCGCTGCAACACTAGAGACAACGTATCAGAGATGCGCTTTATGAACGGTTGACGGATACGAATATTTGTCTCAAGAGGACACGGGTGATGAGTCCAAGTGGTGTGCAGACCTACGTATATCGAAAGCCGCAAATGCGCCGATCATGCAAAGCTAACCTGTAACTCTCTGGGGAAATACAGCAACTTCAGAATTCAATACGAAGTTACAGATCAGTTTTGTACCTGTGGCTATATCTCGGATCGAGATATATTTCATACAACTGTATCGACGGAACGGGAGTAAAGGCGATGCTGTCTATTGCACGCCCGACGCGGCGCCCGGAGCGGGAGACGGACACACTACTGACGGACCAGTCGATACCGCCGCCCCTCTCCTACGTGCCACATCCCTCAGACCCTCAGGGGTCGCCCAGTCTTCTTGAAAACATTTTGAAATCAAGAACATCTGAGACCCTGCTTGCTGTCTCGCCACTAGCGAATAGCGACATGAAATGATGCAACTTTGATTTGTCAAACTAACGTGTTTCTCTTTTCTCTTCTTTACCTTTATCAGGCTTTCTTAATCTTGATTTATCTTAAAAAGATGATAAGATTCAATATGTTCCCATGGCAAGGCATCGGTAACAGATGGTTGGACCTGAATAGGCGGTGGGGGAAGTGGAGTCACCAATTAGGGCGGTTGCCGCGCGCGTGACCGGCCCAGCAGGAACGGTGGCACACACCCCTCCCACATCTCACAACACAGGGTCTCTCTCTCTCTCTCTCTCTCTCTCTCTCTCTCTCTCTCTCTCTCTCTCTCTCTCTCTCAGATACTCAGGTGAGCTAATTATTAAGAAAATGAATATGTTAATGACAACAGTAACGAAAATATACGTACGTCAAAGATTTAAGACTTTCCGCTATAGAGGCTTAGGAGGCGGCGGCCACCCGCAGGGCCGACACCTTTTAACACCAAAACTGCCGGAAATGTGGGGCTACCAGGAGCAGGTCTGCCAACATACTGGCCTACCAATAGGAGGGTTGCCAACATGGGGAGTACCAGGAGTAACTCTGAGTTTCATCTTTGTGTTTAGTGTGTAATAACCTACAGAAGGACACTTGTGTTCTGTCTCTCAAGTGACGGGGATCTATCAAGCGCCACATCTGATATATTTCCTCCCAGCGACAATACTTCAAATCGTGTGAAGCAAAAACGACCTAAGTCAATAACAGTGACTGTTTTTATATCACTTGTTACTGGTCGTTATTACATTAATGACGTTGAACTTTGTAATGAGAGTCATTCCACAGGTAAGAATACGAACTGCTACATACACTAATTATCTACATGTACACTACCACAGCATTAATGTGAACAATGAATGATGTTTCTACACATATCTCAGCCGGGTATACGTGCCCTACTGTGGCTCGTGACGGTACCGTCAGCAGTACAGGTGTACCATGTGCTATACCCTACAGGTGTGGGTGGACGCTGCTACCCAGATCTTCTTCAGTCTGGGGCCAGGCTTCGGCGTCCTCCTCGCCTTCGCTTCCTACAACAAGTTCCACAACAATGTTTACAAGTAAGTCAGCCGGCACCTAGCCTGACCTGATCTGGCGTCGGTTCTGGCCTAACCTGGCGTAGGTCTGTCCTGGTTGCTAGTATGACATTAGATCATAAAGTAATGAATAATGTAACAATTTACAATTGTTAAATATGTGTAATTCAATCCAGATAAAGTGCAGTTTCCTAGAGTAAATATTTCTCCCAGTTATCCATTTGTGTTGTGCGTATTCGTATTTTAGGGAGAGGGAGTTCAACACTCACGAAGCCCATTTGTTGAACATTCTCTTCACATCACAACTTAAATTTCAGCAAGTCGTGTCCACTAACCATGTCCTCAGTCTGTGCATAGCACTCATCCTTGACTGGGTCGGCAGGGACGCCATGGCCACCAGTCTGATCAACTGCTGCACCAGCTTCATCTCCGGGTTCGTCATCTTCTCGGTGCTGGGCTACATGAGCCACAAGAGCGGCAAACCCATCAATGAGGTGGTGGACGAGGGGCCGGGCCTAGTGTTCGTGGTGTACCCAGAGGCCATAGCCACCATGCCGGGCTCCACCTTTTGGGCCATCATCTTCTTCATGATGCTCCTCACGCTTGGCCTCGACTCTTCCGTCAGTACTGAGCGTACTACATAGTGCACGGTGATCAGGGGCTGGCAACACTGCTCTCACAGGCAGGAACATGTATAATGTTCTGGGCTGGGAGCTGCCGTTATCATGGGGTGATTTACATAGATAAGCCGCACACAAGACAGATAATAAGAAAGATAGATCAAGTTTCAGACCTAGATAAATAAACATAGAGTAAATAGCTAATGTATCATCCCTCGATAGAAAGGTTAGGTTAGGTTAATAATGTTGGTATGAAAGGAACGTACGTACATTAATGTTAGTATGAGAGGAACGTACGTACATTAATGTTAGTATGAGAGGAACGTAGGTACATTAAATTGGCATGAGAGGAACGTACGTACATTAATGATGGTAAGAGAGGAACGTACGTACATTAATATTGGTATGAGAGGAACGTACGTACATTAATATTGGTATGAGAGGAACGCACGTACATCACTATTGGTATGAGAGGAACGTACGTACATTACTGTTGGTATGAGAGGAACGTACGTACATTAATATTGGTATGAGAGGAACGTACGTACATTAATGTTGGTATGAGAGGAACGTACATACATTAATGTTGGTAAGAGAGGAACATAATGTACACAGTGTGGGTGAAGTGTGGTATGCTTGATGTCACTGGTGATCAAGGCTGACCCCTTGGTTTCACCAGTGACCTTGGCTGACCCTAACATGACGTGACCCACAGTTCGGGGGTTCGGAGGCTGTCATCACGGCCCTAAGTGACGAGTTCCCCGTCATCGGCCGCAACCGCAAGGGCTTCGTGGCCATCCTCTTCACCGTAGATTTCTTCGTCGGCCTCACCTGCTGTACCCAGGTGAGTGACGGGATCTGAGGTAACCAGGTGAGTGACGGTACCTTCTGTTGCCTGGTAGGTAGGGGGTTCCTGCCTCTGGCAGGTTGGTGGATGTCACACATTACAGCCTGGGACATGTGGGTATACAGGACACGGTAGAGCCACATACGTATAACAGTGCAGAACATAACGTGTACACGTGTCTCCCAGGGCGGGTTCTACGTGTTCACTGTGCTGGATCGTTACGCTGCTGGCTACTCCATACTGTTTGCTGTCTTCTGCGAGGCCATCGCCGTCTCCTGGATCTACGGTAAGTCTGTAGCTCATTTCCTCTCACTTATCTGTCTCTTACTGTGTATATATACGCACAATAATCTGCTTGTCTATCTCTCTATATCTATAATACTTTTATAAATGTATTTAGCCAACAGGCAATATATCAATGCGTTCCTCTCTCTCTCTCTCTCTCTCTCTCTCTCTCTCTCTCTCTCTCTCTCTCTCTCTCTCTCTCTCTCTCTCTCTAAGTTGTATATATAAATGGAAGCCTCACAGAAGGGGATCTTGGGCCGGAGAAGTAATTATATATCTATATGAAGACAAAGGTGAGCGAAGAGGAAACATATGAATACCATAAGTTGATTAGCGAAGGTGAGGTGAAGGAGAGAGTGGTATATGAAGGCAACAAACATGAGACACGATATATGAGAGACCAACTTGAACAGTTCGGGGAGGTAGTAGTTCTACACTACCGGGAACACCCATGTCTGGAACTTTCTCTGTTTAACATTTCAACTACTGTATTGTATCCACCTTCACAATTGAGTTAATCAGTTTTCTCCTATGTCCCACTACTGTCATACAGGTTCCTCTGCATCATCAGTAACGAGTGTCTTGCTCCGTAACTCTTCTGTTGTTCTGCATCTTTTGAAGAAGTGTTCACTGTCGACAATGTCAGAGCCAAAAGATGGTGAGGGAGTGTGAGCGAACTCAGACGATGGAGAGCGAAAATATGAGACTGCGTCAAGGGTAGGAAGACAGTGTGAGAAGAAAGATAAAATGAGACGAAAAATGTGTTTTATGTAGAAGGAAATGAGGGAGGAGGAGAAGTAAGAGGGTGGCAGTGAGGTGTCCATGATGAACAAACTGCCCTCTTCGTGACTGACCAATCAACTACCCAAGTTAACCACACACTGACAAAGGCTGGGTAGTGTGACGACCTGAGGGAGAGTAGTATGACGACCTAGGGCAAGGAAATATTAAAGAGAGAGAGAGAGAGAGAGAGAGAGAGAGAGAGAGAGAGAGAGAGAGAGAGAGAGAGAGAGAGAGAGAGAGAGAGGCTGGTGGAGGTAATGACGTGACGGGGTTTAACAATATGATGTATGGGCAAGGGCGGGTCTAACCCACCATAATATAGAAGCACATAACGTCTACGGGATAAACCAAGGCGACCCAAAATGTCATTAACTGTTTTATAAGGAAGGCCAACAGACGTATGTCAGCCAGTGGCTGGCTGGCTGACTGTGGCTGAATCATGGTTAACTGGTGAGTGTGTGTGTGTGTGTGTGTGTGTGTGTGTGTGTGTGTGTGTGTGTGTGTGTGTGTGCTGGCTGGTATTTGTGTGTATACTGCGTACTATACAGAAGCATATGGTTAGACTATGATATATTCTGGTAAACGAATGGAGTACTTATGGTCTTGGTTGTGGTGTGGTAGTGGGTATGTATGGTCGTGTTGTGTCTGGTTGGCTGTGATGTGGGTTACGGCTTATCATCTCGCTCTTACATAAAGGAATGAACTGTAAACAAAGACCAATTAGTGCAAGGAAAAATAATAGGAGACTGAGATATATAAGTACATCCTCCCTCCTTCGCTCCACAGGTATAGACAGGCTCCGTGACGACATCCGCGAGATGATTGGCTTCGCCCCGGGCGCCTACTGGAGGACCTGCCTCAAGTTCTTTGCTCCAACCTTCATCGGCGTGAGTTGTATGAACAGTGACACCCCTCCCTGCTGCATCCTCCTCCTCCTCCTCTCTCTATCTCCACACACACACACACACGCACACACACACACACACACACACACACACACACACACACACACACACACACACACACATCCATAAGAAACTGTTGCTTACGTCACGTGTTAATAACTGTACCACGTCAATTACAATAACCATTTAATTATATACAATGACAGGACAATGGTCGCTGGGGTTGTCAATCGTGATACCAACAGACCTTTATCCCCCAAAACAACAACAACAACGTCTGCTGTTACTACCACACTCCCATAACACCATCATGTGACACATGAAGTCAATAGGTGACACCATCATGTGACACATGAAGTCAATAGGTGACACCATCATGTGACACATGAAGTCAATAGGTGACACCATCATGTGACACATGAAGTCAATGTAATCCATTACTGACACCTTAATACTTCCGGTTTCCCACACAAACCAATTACACCTGGCCCTGGTGGTGATGGTGTGTACAACACTTACACCCGACAAAACACAACACCTTGGGCCCGGGTTAGACGTGACAGTGTTAAGACTTGCTGCGACTCTCCTGCTGCAGATCATCATCGTGTACGGCCTCATCACGTACAAGCCACTGTCCGCCTCCGACCCGGCGGCTTACCCGTGGTGGACGGACCTGATCGGCTGGGTCATGGCTGGTTCCTCCATGCTTATGATCCCCTTCGTCGCCATCTACAAGATCGTCAAGGTTCCTGGTCCTGCCTCTCTCTCCCAGGTGACTGACTACCCTACCTACGTTCTCCACTATGAGCCACCTCACGAGGCAACACTTTCTCTTAATTTCTTATTCACAAAACCAGTAACGTACTCGTGCCCTTCTTAAACCCAACACAACAACACGACCCCAACCAGTGCACGTTCCTCGTGTGTGACCATCTGACCCTCAGTGTGAGGGTCAGGTCATCATGAGCAAGGGTCATACCGCCCACCTCCAGGGGTTAAAGCCAAACCTAATGTACATATATTATCAGCGTCTTCAGCAGCAAGTGCAAAGGTTCACGAACACATCATTTTCTGGATCCTTTGATGGATACGACGACTGCTGCCGTGAGTGAGTGTGGCTGGTGGTTGTTGTGACCCCCCACCCTCCCCTCTCGGTGGCACCGACCACCACTTGTGGCACCAGCCACAACCACACGTACTACCAACCACATATCAAACTTCCACACGCTTGACTAACATCAGCATGGCGAACGGTGCGATATGTTCCTCTGGTACTTGTGTAAGTCTAGGGAAGTCTTGAGCCAGATTTCAGTGTGTGTGTGTGTGTGTGTGTGTGTGTGTGTGTGTGTGTGTGTGTGTGTGTGTGTGTGTGTGTGGTGTCAGTTATAACCCTAGTAAGGCACCTCCACCTACCGGCAGCTAATACTTCCCTCACTTCCTTAGCGGCTGAGGATCCTGACGACCCCCTGGCGGGACCAGCAGGTCTCTGTTGGCAACGGTGTCAGGACAGAGACCAACCAAATCATCCTGAACTCTGACACCCCGGCGCCCGACCCCGTCTAGTGACCACCCTCACCGGTACACCTCCAACAACAACAAACTGACAACAAAACTGTCGTCCCAACATGTAAACAAGTATACTCTGAGGAGGTGACCCCACAGGAGGACGGTCTTCCTCCCATCCTCCACCAGTCACAGCCAGGGAGGGAGGGAGGGAGGGAGGGGGCAGCTGGTGAGCCCTGGCAGCTGGTGACATCGATGATAAGCCTCAAGTGAAGCTTGTGTTGAGGTTACCACCTGTACCCGTAGATCATAGGCACCCACCCACTCCCACAACATACCTCGTACCATTATGTGTTAGGTAACTAAAAATGTTTAGAACCATTTAGAAAACATATTACCAGTATACATACATCTAGCAGGGAGTAACTGAAGCTTTACATAGACGACGTTCTGTTATAATAATAATGTCTAGTGACAGCTATAACATTGCTTCCAAGTTCACTACCGTAAGTTTGCAGAGGACTTATCACCTGGTAGTACGAGACGACGTGATACATGGACGGTACAACATCACCCGTGATAGGACCTCATCCACGCCTCCTCAGGCATAACCTTATTTCCCATCAGTTCAGCCAACTTCTGCTATCGTCAGCTCTACACTCTCTCCGTATAGTAAATTTTTCGTGTAAGTTCAGTGCCATTCATATTACCATGTAGGGTGTCTTTTCTTTCCATTACCATACAATAATGTATCTTACGTGAACCATCACAAGATTTAATACAGTCACAAGATTACGTCTTCTAATGTCCCAGGATTTCGAGCGTGAACCACTGCCCAAGGTTCCAAGTCCCATACTGGTGCATCACCAGATGACTTCTTATTACAATTCAGTTTCACCAAGTAACTAACGCACTTAAGCCAGGGATATGACCTGACATAAGCAGTAGGTCAGGCACGCTTGCCCAGGTCACACAAACATTACACACTGTCTCATGTTGCAGTCAACCCGGTAGTGGCGTTAGTCTCATGGGTTGAGCAAGCGCTGGAGATGTCTGATTTTATGTGTGTGTGTGTGTGTGTGTGTGTGTGTGTGTGTGTGTGTGTGTGTGTGTCTGTTACCCCAAAAGGCAGCTTCAGTCCTGCAAGTATCTAACTAGAGCTAGTTCGTCTTACCAGTAACTAGGAGTATTTCTGTCACATGTTTGCGTGAATGTAGAGCCTTTTATCCCATAGATCTCAAGTGTCCACATCCGCCGACGGGGAGAACCATTCTTCTGTCACAACACTAAGAGAACAAGGAAGTATTTGACTGGGAATGACGAGGTCTAGTCTCACTTCCTACCCAGGGAATGGCTGGAGGATAAGGTAACCTAGCCTGATACAAGTCATCAACAGCCATCTTACCTTCCCAGCATCCACTGGAGCAGTTAGGCTGGTCAGCGTTTGTGGAACAATAGTTTAGATGCGACAGTATTATTGTCAGTAACCGTGTGTTCAAAGTTCAATAATCAAGTCTGACGAATGTATTGCGAAGTATGTACAAAATTAACTTATTTTTTCTTAAGACAACGTCTTAGTATATAAAAATGGCGGTAACTTACGAAGGCAGGAGAAACTTGGGGTACAACTGTCTTGAAATTTACCAGTAGCGAGCAGTTTTGGCCGCTACTTGGTGACTCATGTGGACAAATAGCAAAGACTCTCGGTCGACAGGCGAAGTGACTTCATCACTATAATGTCGAGCTAATCTGCCAAGAAACTCTCCATCTCTCAGCTCGACCTAATCTTCCGTTGTACAGTCATCCTCTCAATAATAAACGATTTTGCGTTCTACTACTGTTGGACGGGTCTTATGTCTGTGGTTTCTCGAGAATATTTGGCCTCTTTATATATAATACATCAAATCAAGATCTACAAAAGTACTTGTGTTTTGTTTATTGGTATGATAAAACTATCTATACGATACGTTTGCAGGTTGATAAATATTATTGTTTCATGATTAGGTAAAGAAATGTTTGTAGTAAATACAAAGTTTGAATTCAAATGGTAACAATAAATACTTAATATTGTAGAGATTTTCTTGTAAACTCTAACTGGCTGTTCCGGTAATTTTGCATATGACGCTTTTTCTTATCATTATAACCCAGCAAAATACTTATTGTTACGGAATGAGTGATGTTATACTAACTAGTATTAGTCACTCTCGTCTGTAAGGTGTTTAGCAATTAAAGTTCAAGGATCTCTGGGTGGCACAAATATGTTGTCTTTCCCGGGTCTGTGTCAGACTTGTCACACTGAGTTTCTTATCGGTCATTTAGATAAAACCTTTCGACATAATCAATGAATCACGCTTGGTGTGACTATGTCCTACATAGAGATTATAGTAGTGTAGTTATAGTTGTGGCGGAAGCCTCGCTACCTTACCGCATCAACTTCAGCCATCCCAGCGATAGTCTTCATAAGGTGAGGGAGGCACTAGTTACTCTATATCATCCACGATAAATTTCTCCCATTATCTTCATGAAGCGCTTTTCAATAAAATAAAATGTTCTTACGGTCATACTGTTATATAACATATGGCACACTAAAAATGTAAAGCTGATCAAATACGAAAACTCCTTTACGCAAACTTGAAATGTCATCGTGTTCAGCGATGTGGACGTAGCACCACCACTATGCATCATAAAACTTATGTTGTATAAATAGGTTGTATTTAATGATTCTTATATGATAAAAGCGGAGTTATTACTGGTAAAACCTGTATATTAATGCGGATGTAATAACGCCAAGAATGTATTTAAGTTTGTATGTGCACATTTTTCATATATATATATATATATATATATATATATATATATATATATATATATATATATATATATATATATAATGTGTGTGTGTTGGAAATATGTCAGTAGCAATGAACCATTAGATAAAAAAACGTTTAATATAATTATATTTACGGTACAGTATTCTGGAAGAATTTGTATATGATTATATATACATATATCTAGATATATATATTCATGGTCTGGCTGGTTTCTCTGGCCACTACCTGTACAACTCAGCTCTGGGAGCGAGATTGTTAACACTGATTCATGTATGTGTGTAGTCCTTAGGAGTCTGGCTGTTGTGTATGTAAATTTATTTGTTCTCATACTCAATGTAAATAATTCAAGTGTTTTTCCAAGTGTCACAAAACATCAAAAGTATATGTCTAAATGAATTTAAAGTATGAGTGGATTCATGAAGTATTTTACCCATAAGTGTATACTATAACCAAATACAATGTACATACAGATGTAGAGGCCAAAACGTACCAGATTCAACCCACTGAAGGAAGACACGGCAGGTTCCCGATCCTTACTAAGGAAACACTGATATGTCAATCCCTATTTATTGCTCGGATAAAATATCATTCCTTATGTGTCCCTATAAGATTGGATAAAATGTCAATCCTTGTATGTCCCTATAAGACTGGATAAAATGTCAATCCTTATATGTCCCTATAAGATTGAATAAAATGTCAATCCATATATATCCATATAAGATAGAACAGAATGTCAAATCTATTCATCCTTACTTCTTATCCCTATCAGAATCTGAGACCGATAATTCTCATATTTGTGTCATTAAACTAAGACCTGGCTCTTGCATTATGTTATTACTTAATCTTTCCTTTTCTTCTAGTGTGACACCTGTCTCTCGGTTAAACAAAATATTAAAAACAAATGTAAGTCTTGTTCGTCAGATTAGCATGTACGAAGTAGGCTTAGATGGTGTGTCCTGCTGTTAGTATCTGGGTTTGCTGAGGTGTAGTGTGTGGGTGGTGTTGGGCTAAGAAAGTGCCTGTTCCATGTTAGAGTAAGTCAGTTATTCCGCCGGGGTTGGTCATCAACACAGCTGAACCTTAATGTTTACCGAAGTCTTACGTGTTTTCACCGAAAAATGACGCGTGGAACCCGTTTCCATGAAACAATGGCTGACTGGTCACACAAACTGCAGCCCACTCAGCTGAGTGGCAAGTGTTAGTATGAAATTCGTTTTGCATGAAGTAGAGACAATGTACTAATGTAGACACTAGTAGTTATGACAAATTTCTAAGACAGGTACAACCCAGGTTTTGTACAGCATGTGACTGTAAACTTCAGTGTCTGTAACTGGTGTAGTACTGTAGCTTTTCCGTTACTGTACACACAATAACATACTTTCAAAACTGTCGAACATATATTCTTTTTTATATGTAAGATTTACCAATGAATAGGTCACTTTATTAATTTGTAAGTAGAAGTGTGAAGATTATAAAGTACATATTCATATATGTAAGATATCGCCCTACTTTTCCCTCGACGCACAGATTATGGAGAAACATGCTACTCAGCCATTGGTATGTTTCAGGTGCTTGTAGAAATGTTACTGTTTGTCAAGTTGTTTAATACATAGTTTCGCTAAATAACACATTGTTCTCGTTAACACACGTTCTTTCTTGAAACATACGTTCAGGAAGTCATTTTTTCTAATGAGAAGGTTTTTAACTGATTCCTATCGGGAAGTGTGGCACCAGTGATGTGGCCATCGTGTATGTCGCAGTCAAAATAGGAATCAGTAATTCGTCAGAATTTGTTGCTATTATCGAACTCGTCCTAGAGATTGTAGTTACATTAGTTTTATAATAATATGGTACAAACAAAGCCTTTTATAAAGACTTTCGAACCTTGTGATCGAGGGTCTGAAAGCAGCCATACAGAAGGATTTGTTAACGTGCCACATCGCACCAGACCACCAACATCAACGGCCGCAAATGCAGGTACTCGGTATATTTCTTACTAATGAAATTTTGCTGTTAAAATATTTCAACAAAATTGCATTTTGTCTGTTTAATGAAACACAATCACAAAAAGAATGATACCAAACACACGAGTAATATTTCAAAACACCGATTTTATCAACATTAGGGATATGGTATCTTGGGAAATCTTAAATCAGTGAATATATAAATACCGAAATCCGCAGTAAAGCCAGTGATACAAAACTTCAAGACTATAGACAAAATATTCAAATACATAGCGCCTGCGGCCGTTATGATGTAAGGTCTGACAATGTTTGTGCTAGTGTTCAACCTCGTACGTTCAAAAGGCAGAGTAGGTCATGCAGAGGTCGATAGCAGATATACGCCATAGATCCAGGAATATATTTCATTAATTGATCAACATAACATTCTATTAGCATTTTACTAAGATATTAATTGAAATTATATTATCTACACAAAGAAATATTCTTTTGATGTCTGCTCTGTTCTATACCTAGCAAATGAGTTAACGTTAGTTCTGTGACTGACCCCTGATTGTTATATCTTATAATGGGTGTTAAATGATTAGCTGATTGTGTTGAAATGAGTGAGGTTCTCAAAACAAATCACAATAATTAATGATGTTTATGATTTCACCTTTAAAAATTAAATCTCTTCTAAAAAAGTATACATGATCTGTCATAGGCTTAACCTAACTTAGAAATTATTCTAAATACCAACATTAACAAGAAGGATAAGAATAACGAAATTACGTTGGGCAATTTCCATGAAGTTTGAGTATTCCGGTAAGGGATAATTCGAGCTGATCAAATCCGATCAATTATCATTTCTGATAAAAAAAAAAAAAAGGTGTGACAAATGCGTCTGTAAAAGCTGTGTGATACACTGAACCGCTTGCATACCGGCACACATTTTCTCAAAAAATATTTACCATAAATATTTTCTCAAATTAATCGTAAATTTATTGTACAATTTCTTTTACTTACTTCAAAATCTTGAAATATCATATACTGTAAACAACGTAATGACCAGGTAATGTCCACGGTAGATTTCAGCGAAATGTTTAGAAAAATCTATAGTTCAGGTAAACTGGTCTGACTGTTGTAAGTTATGGATGGACGTTTCCCGTAAACATGAGGTGTAGTTATTTCATTATTATTATAATTATTACTCTTCCTATATTGTCATTATCATAAATATTACCAATTTCATTTGATCATTATTATCTTGTTAATGTCATTATGCAATTGTATGCGTCTTGTGCTTCCCCTACAACAAATAGAAAATCTTCCATTATTGACTATCTAGTTTTACTTGCTTCCCAAAACTTATTAACGACTCTGCTGGATACAATTACTTAGTCGTCCTGGATGACTTTATAACAATCATTATATACTTTCATAAGTGATACAATCGTATCGAAACTGATGCGGTCATTTCATAACTACTGCAGTCGCTTCTAAATTGGAATAATTTCATAATGTAGTCGTTACAAAACTCAAGTAGTTCATATGAGATGTAATCATTTCAATACTAAAGCAATCATTCCATAAGTAACGCATTCGTCTGAAAAAGGATGTTATTTCAAAAGTGCCACAGTCGTATCACATCTACTGAAATCCAAGGATTCAACACTCCTGTGGTAGTTTCATGACTGATTGAGTCGTTTTATGAATGATGAAGTCATTTCGTTCGTCAATCAGTGCCTTAATTAAAACATAGTTGTTTTGTAAAGCTGATACGGTTGCTTCGTATCTAATGTTGTCCCTCTTATGCAGATTCTGGTTCGACTCAGTTACTAACGTTTACTTTTCAGTATCCTAACCAAAGACAGTAATGTTTTCCGTTATGTGAACCTCGATTGAATGCTTCCGGCAAACAAACGCAAAAAATGCTCATCAAAGTTAACTCTGGAGAAACTGGTACAGCGAAAGGAAGGGTGGGGTTGGGCAGTTGCCAATAGGATCAGACTCTGATCAACAAACTCTTCTACTGGTAACTACAGTTACTCCCTCGTGACTCAACTTGTTCCGCGTCCACAACCCGGAAGCTAAAGAGGTAAATGTTAACGACACCAAGACCTGAACATGACAATCCAGGAGAGTATTATCACTTGAATTATCTGATACTGTAAGTACAAGATATTCCGCTTGTAACACACACTTCCAAAAATGTTAGGTTTTTGGGATATTTTGTCCGCCTTTTCATATCTATATTTTCTGCTTTACATCTGAAACAATAGCACCCTAACTACCCCATCCTCCCAGCCTAAGTTAACAGCTGATGCTATCACCCGCTCTCTCTCTCTCTCTCTCTCTCTCTCTCTCTCTCTCTCTCTCTCTCTCTCTCTCTCTCTCTCTCTCTCTCTCCCCTCCTAACTTAACCTTAATTAACGACTGCTGCTATGAGATAAACTCGTTTTAGCACAAACATTTACAATCATATCTTTCCTCGCGTCCCTCCGTACGCTTGGCTGGCACAGTTCTCTGAAGTGGCCGCTATTGTGAGTGTTCGTTTTATCCAGACGGAACGTGTTAACAACGTGGCCTCTTCGGTACTTAAGTACGGACTTTATCCATCACCCTTCCTTTCCCAAGATGGGCAGTGGACGGCTTCCATCCACTGTCCGTGCCCCCATTTGGGGGGTTCCCACCACCAATGTGTCCTCACTTCTCATCCCATTGTCGTCATTCCACTAGCAGGTCACCAGTCGTTACAGATGGCACCAGTGTCAACCGTCTGATACCCTGATACACCTTTGTGGCACAACGTAAAATATCACGAAAGGCAAATGTAGCATGGTTCATGTAATAGACCCTTACAGCCCCCTCAAATCATATTCCGGTCGTGTTTATCTGCAGATAAATTCTAGAACAGATTAATAACTGGCCTGGCTAGAAGCAAATATCACCACCTCATGAAGATAACACACGTCAGGTTCCGCTCACCTGCGCCAGGTACTAGAGGGGCAACAGGGTGAAAGGTCTTCCCGATAAGGTGGTAATGTAATGCTCTAAGGCCAAGTGAAACACAATAACCAGCGGTTATCACATCACGATACTTGCCATGTATACTGCTTTATGGTCGATTACGTTAGGTAAGGACTTATGCGAGGAAAATACTACCTTCTGTGTCCCAGGAAACTAAGACGGCCGGGGGAAGGGGA
Organism: Panulirus ornatus; assembly: GCF_036320965.1. NCBI lineage: Eukaryota > Metazoa > Arthropoda > Malacostraca > Decapoda > Palinuridae > Panulirus > Panulirus ornatus. The sequence continues at coordinate 884,337 of NC_092249.1, read as the reverse complement.
TGGATATCCTTATCTCCTGCATCTTTACTTCCTATAGGTGAGAACAGTAGCCAAGCAAGACAAGGTCGTCTGCTCCTAACGCTTACTCTTCTACGCAGGAAAGACAAACGTGCGTGTGTGTGTGTGTGTGTGTGTGTGTGTGTGTAAATAAATATATTATATATATATATATATATATATATATATATATATATATATATATATATATATATATATATATATATATATAATGATGCTTCATGCGTGTCTGCGTGTTCGCCGTTGCCCGCGTCCGTGAAGTATCGGCAAGAGCCTTTTAGAGATACAAGGGACTTCTGGGGTAGGAAGGTGTGCATGGGCAGTTTTGTAAACGTACACCTATCGCCAACATTCAGTTTCCTTATCTAGTGAACTCCAACTATCCACAACCTTATACTAATAAAGTCCACATTCAAATCCATCGTAATATGTTTCTTGACCCGCTTCTTGTTATGGCCAATTGTAAGCAGGTGTTGCATCTCACCAGGAAATATTCTGAACTCGACAGCTTCCTGTAAAGCCTTACGAGCATGACAGGAATTATCCAATTATGATTTTATATATGCGTTGAACAGCTACGCAACCATATCGTCTTACATAATTGAATGTAAAACATTGTTTGCCGGCAGACAATTTGTCTTAGGGCTGATGTGAAGCTCTGAGGACAGTTTAGTCATCGATTCCCATGTCTTCTTCACAGAAAGATATCAGTAGCTTATTTCCCTCTAGGTAATTATCATACAGAGGCTTTCTTGCACAGCCTCATTACTTTACATTTAATCGTGTGCGTGTTCCCTCTAGCCCCCATTTTTGTTGCTTAACTGTCTGTGTTTGTCTTTCCATTTGTACGAGGGTTTGTGTTGGTTCGCAAAATATTTCCTCTAAATGCTTTATACGCGTTAACAAAGCGGCAAATTCCATTCATTATCAATGAGCTCTGGTCCAGAAAACGATGACATCACAAAGTTTGAGGTCATCAGGTTATATCTCGCATATCTTTTCTTAGCTTCTCCATGTGGCAGTTTACTTAAATTAGAAACAAAAGTTCACGTTCATTAGAGTTTGTGTCGGCAAACTAAGCACATTTCTTTGTGTGGGGCTTATATATATCCAGTTTGTCACCATCCAGCTTACCTTCTCTTGAGGCTAATTAACTCATATGAAGAACAACTCAAGGCGGAAGAATATATACATATTTCCCGGTAACTAAACCCAGCCGAATTAGTGAGAAGCTACGGGAGTAGAGACCTACCTAATGGAGTGTGAACAATTACAAAATGACGTCTTCCCTACCTACACTTCCAAGATTCGCTTTATCTACAAATATGTGTGCCCAACAAGGGTCGGATGGGATTCACGTCTCCTGTGCTTCCATTTTACTCTAAAAACTTTTACGCAGGGATTATTTTGCTAGCGGCATCTTTATCATGACTAAGTTTCGAGATAAAAAAAATTGTAAGTCTAAATTTCTTTAATGTCACTGGAAATATACTGTTCTCACAAAGCACATAAACGTGATTTACAGTCAAAAGAAATTTTCATTAGAAAATCTTTACAATGACGACTGTGACTAAGGTAAGGCTATCTCGTTACAACACAAAGGAACATAACACTGTATCACGAAAATACATCTTTGTGTTTCATATGATTCATAGACACTGTCAATACATCAGAAGCAATAATTACGCTAAAAGGGTAGACTGAAAAGTTGTTTCCTTACCTTTTGTATCTAAATAGACACTTTTTTTGCGGGGGGTCGTTAGCTTAAAAGTCAAGCCGTGATACCTTTCTTACACCTAACTCCTGGGTAGGGAAGACTTACCTTACTTCCTTGACAGTAAGGTCAAGAAGGGATATCTTCCTGACCTAGCTGATGGGTGAGAACGGGATAGCTTCCTGACGTAACTGATGGGTAACGATGGGATATCTTTCTTACCTAGCCGTCGAGTAACGATGGGATACCTTCTCGATGAAACTGTTGGGAAAGAATAGTATGTTTTTCTTACCTAAGTGTTGGGTAAGAATGGTATACCTTCCTAACATAACTGTTAAATCAAGAAAGAATACCATACAGTATTACTGATCTATTTATCAAGTTAGGAAGGAATGCATTTCTCCCTTGAACTTATCTTGGGTCAAACTGCGGGAATGGATATAACACTTCTACGGTACTTCACATCATCCATATGTTTGGATACTATATATGTGATATCAAAATATAATTCTTAAAGTGTAACTACATAATATAAACTAGCCTCCATGCAACCGAGGCAAACGTAACCTCGTAAAGTATAGGTAAAGTATATACACAACACCGTAGTTCTTACAAGAACCAATCTTTCAGACATATTTTGATCTGCGGCAAACAAAAGGCGCATGTGCTTCTAAAAATGTAAGTTAAATGCCTGGGAAGGAAGCATTCGAATTATATGCATATTGTTAGCCACCCTGTGACAACATTTCACATTTCGGAGTACGCAAAGTATTTCTGGCATTACTGCTATCTTCATACTTAATACGTATAATGGATAGTCCGAAATAAGTACACAGGGCCGCGAAAAATCTAAAACATTCATGGAAGCTAGTATCAAAATGTGCGATGTCACAGTAATATAACCGAGTTTACTTACCATTACGAGCTTACATAGGACATGTTTACTTGTAAAGAACCTTCTCTGCACTCTCTTCAATTGCTGCAAAGCACGTGTTTATACACAAATCAGTGAAATATTTTCACAAATCTAAAAAACAAAGTTACACGGTCGTGTGGGTGTGAATATCTCGGCTGGAATACAGTCTTAGATACAGCATTGTTCACTATGGCCAGACAAAACACGTAAATATTCCCGACGTGTCATCATCCAAGCTGCAACACTAAGCCAGCTTCATCGTTTGACACCAAATCACCAGCACTGTTCGTCACACGACACTGTAATATCTAAACAGTCACTTAAGTTATCCACATCACTTGGTCAAAAATTTCCAATATAAAGACAACTTTCCTCCATGACACCCGTATTTAACTACCACTCAGTCCCAGCTCCCTGGGGGTATACGAGCGTCGGCTAATCACAGGACTGTATTAAGCATCAGCCAGTTACAGGATCAATCAATTTTAATAGATCATGAGTAGTTCTCAATTTTTTTCTTGTAACTTGGCTTGAATTACATCCACCTAATCCTTATTAAAAAAAAATTGAAAACTACGCACGTAAAATCATTTTGACTCGTCCCACGATTGCCTATTTACATAATGCTTTATGATTATCAAATATACCGCTGGGATTGGTTAATGCTTCAATACGGCTCTGTAATAAAGTGATGCTTTTTACTGCTCTTATACTGGACGTTGTACCGCAGGTATGGCCAGACACAATCGTGCCAAGTGCATGACGCCATTACGCAATAAGTAATGCTGGCCACAATTGCGCCACAGGTAAGGCCAGCTACAGCTGTGCCAAAGGAAAAGCTGGCCACCGTTACGCTATAGGTAAGGCCAGTCACAGCTGAGACAAAAAAAAAAAAGAGGTTATCAGTACAAACAGATTAGCCGGCATTCCGTGGACCTCGGTAGATCTAGATAACAACGATACTGCTACATACAAACTTACGATAACCTGATTGATTACACCAACTGTAGACATGCTCAGTAATGACGTCACCCAGCATTATGATTAGTCAATAGTAAGGATATTCTCTGATAAGGTTACTACAGTACTTACTATCAGGGGCATACCAGTACCATCAGTAGGCCAGCACCATGAACAGGTCAGTACCAGGAGCAAGCCAACACAAGGGACAGACCAACACCATGGACATTCCACCACCAGAGGGCTGCCCTGTAACAGGGGCGGGCCACCACTTAACCATCCAGTAAGAGTAGTGATAATATCCTATCCTTATCAGATGTTATCATGAGTGGTCTCGCTACCTGCTGAAGCGTTGCACCAGTTCTAGTGGTTTGCACCTGTAGACCACTCACACTATCCGACGCTTCACACTACCAACTGCAAACTGTAAGTATGATGAACAATGCGAATCCCGGAGGCAGGTAGAGGGTGATTTCTTGTAACAACTACGATGCGTTTAGGAACATTTATGATTCAGTCTTGACACAAATGACCGGCAACAGGGATGCATTAAACACCTGTCATGGTTGTCTTAGTGAGGAACTATTGTAAGGGCAAAGGTGTTCCCAGTAACGGGTCGTGTGCACAATCCCCTTTCTGTTGACCAGCAGGAAGGATGGTATGTGCAATGTCTCCTTTCTGGTGACCTAAAGGACGGGTGGTAGGTAGCGTTCCCCTCCTGGTGACCTACACCACCGGTGATAGGTAGCGTCCCCCTTCTAGTGACTTTGTGACTTTCAGAACTGGTAATGTGGTGTCACCGACCTGGTGGTCTACAGGATGATGGTGTATAGCGTCCCTCTCATGCTGCCCCACAGGACAGGGGGCTGGCATCTAAACCCAACCACTTATTAGCTACATGGATAAGCTCTGGCCAATAGACATGTCCTGTACCATTACGGTTGGGTACTCCTTGCTGCTACCTGCTGGGATAAGCGTCTAAGCTTGTTCACCTACCCATTTGCAACAGTGCCAGGCACCTACAAGGACTATCCAGCTGATAGGTCATGACAGAAAAAAAACCAAACTACATGACTCCCAATAGTGTAGTACTGTATCCTGGTGGTGCCGCATCCATCATATAAACCTACACAAGACATGGTTGGTGAATGCCTGAAATGGATGGGGATGTGGAATGCCTTACATGGGAAGAGGCAGTTTAATGCCGTATCTGGATGTGGGTGCGAGTGCCTAATGGGAATGCCAGTTGATGAGTGCTTCTCAAGGATGTGGTTGGTAGAGCTACACAACTGATTATTTCTCGGTTTCTCTATTGCAGCATGAGCACGTGGGAGGAGGGAGGTCAACAACTGGAAGGCATGGTGAAGGCAAGAGAGGGGCAGAGTGTGGTCACAGTCAGGAACCCCCTACTTTTCCCTCTAGCCTGCATTGATGTTCTCCTCACGGCAGCTCTCTGTGGTCTCAACTACTGCCTCAGGTAAGTTGTCACCATGGCTGTTTAATAGATGGATGGGGTGGTGAGGGAGGTAAATGTATGGACCTTGGAGAAAGGGATGATCAGTGCAGTCTGTACAGGGTGATAGGGTGGGCCTGCGAATTGAGTCAGTTGTTGTTTGCTTATGTCATAATATTGACAGATTCAAGTAAGAAACTGCAAACAATGGTGTCTGTGTTTTGGAGTTTGCAAATGAAGGAAATTGAGAATTCAAGCAAGGTTTAGTGAGGTAGAGGGACAGGTTAGCTGGGGTGTGGTTTCAATGGAGAAAATTTGGAGGAAGTGGTGTTTTTGATAACTGGGAGTGAACATGGCAGTGAATGGAATAACAGAAGTGGGAATGAGATATTAGGTTCTAGGACCATTGAGGAATAATTGGAAAGGGGGTTCATTACCTGGGAGGGTGAAAGCTAGTATGTTTGAAGGTATAGTAGTCCCAGTGATGATGTGTGGGTGAGAAGTATGGGCTGTATGGAGGATGTCTAGAGGAGGGTAGATGTGTTGAAACTAAAAAGTTTGGGGACAACATGTGGTGTGAGGTGGTTTGATCGAGTAAGTAATAAAAAAGTAAGAGGGAGGTGTAGCAGTAAGAATAGTGTGGATGAGAGCTGAAGAGGGTATACTGAAATGGTTTGAACACACGGAGAAAGTGTGACAAGAGGTTGAAAGAGGATTTATGTATCAAAAGTGGAAGGAACAAGGAAAAGGGGAGACAAAAATGAAGACAAAAGGATGTAATGAAATATATTTTGAGTGCTCGGGGTCTGAATACGCAGGGTGAAAGACATGCATGTGATAGAATGAACTTAAATGATGTGGTGTGAAGGGGGCAAATTGCTGTCAATTGACAGAACAAGAGGATATGAAGCAGCCGCAGTAAACCACAGAAAGATCTATGGTACCTAGTTGTCAACAGGGGGTTGTGGTTTTGGTGCAATACACATAACCAGTAGAGAATGGGGCTACCTCACTAATGTAAGAAACGGTGAACAAACATGGAAAAACAAATACATGAAGCCAAGTTTGTATTTAGGTAAATACAACTCTTCTACAAGGATCGGTGAACCAACAGGTTTGATCCCAGTTTACGAGAGGATTGCAGCCTGGTCAACTGGGAGGTTCTGCAGCTGCCTTGCTCTGACCTGGCAGGCATCTCATTCCTGCATGAATTCCAAGTTAACCACACTCTCACCTCCAGTGTCACCTTCACCTTGTCAGAGTCTATCTTCTTTACATGTGCCATCGTAGTGCCCTGTTGCATGGTGAGTGGTTGATAGCGGTGATATTGTTTCATATTGCCTGGTAATTCATAAATTTTCTAAAATATAATTCTGAATTAGTCATGATGGCAGATGCTGATGTTTGTGAATGACAACTCCATACAGGCACAATCACAATCTAATATCCTGGTAATTCATAACTTTTCTAAAATATAATTTTGAATTAGTCATGATGGCAGATGCTGATGTTTGTGAATGACAACTCCATACAGGCACAATCACAATCTAATATCTTCATATCATTGCTAGGTCATCTTGGTGGAGGTGATGAGGTCGCAGTTCCCACCTCATAAAGTCAAAAAGGTAGAGAGCACCTGCTTCACATTTCCGCTCTGGGCCAGAAGAATCCCACGTTTCATATGTGAGTACTTGGACTTGACCTCTACATTCTAGCATTATTATCATACCACTGTGATCTGTATATGGCAGGATGTAAAAAGAAAAAAGAAAATTTTGAAAGGTTACCTCCTCTACTTTAAATACTACAGCTATACTCAGCAGTAAAACAACATGAAGCAAGTGTTAAGATGGTAGAGTTATATGGGAGTGGTTTTCTAATATATCCTGACCCCCATCAGGTCTCATTTTAAATATAACAGTGAATTTAGATCAACACTAACTTATTCTGTAACACTCATGTATCTACTGATGGACAGTAGAGCTTCACAGTCTTTTCTTATAAAATGTAACCCAAAGCAGACCTTTTACAAACGAGTGATGACCTTAGTACTAAAGAGGCCTTGGGTAAATGCCCAGTAAAGAGTGAGATTAATGCACAAGTGGGTGTCCCTCAGGTACCTTCCTGCTGGGGGGAAGTATGACAGGGTTGTTGGTAGCAGTGATAAAGTTGCTGGTGGCATTCCCAAGGCCCTACCTGCTGGATGTGTGTGACCCTGAACCTGGTAATATGCCTGTATGTAGCAGTAACCTCACCTGGTTCCCAGAGAAGCTCTGTCAGGGTGACAAGATAGTCATGCATGAGGCTCTCAGAGCCTTCCCCTCCTACCACGCCACCCTCGCCCTCTACTGGTATGTCTTGCTTCTATGAGTCCATTAACTTTTTCAACTTTCTGAGAAAACGAAACTGAGAAAATGCTTCTCTTCTTCTAAGTTGAAAAAGACAGGATATTTACCTCATAAATATCTCAGTCTCTAAATCTTTCTTTCATGACAGGAATCCTTTATCATATGAAATGGATTACCAAGTACAAATTACCCAAGAACACACGTTCAGTATACAATTGTTACAGCGCAAGTTAGGGCTCACATCCTACTGCCAAATTGTGACTTTTACTTCCATCAAATGAAGTATAAAATATAAGGTCTTAACACCAACTACAATCTAAGTTCATTTAACTCACATATATTATATCTTTGGGTAACATTAGTTAAGCCTTATGTCACAAACTGTTATACTTACTGAATAAAGCTGTAATGTCATGATTAAATAAATGTGTTATGTGATCCTAACTTCAGTACCTCACTTTACACAGCTTTGCCTACATTAAGTCTGTTATATTCCAATCACAGTGATGCAATCACAATATTTTTCAGTGGTGTTTGGACTTCAATATATTTCTCAACAATGGCAAAGTTGCCCGGTGTGAATAGTAGCAGACTGGTACTGGTGGGTGGAATCTTCATAATGACAATAGTAGGCTCCACCCACAGCCTACTTACCCACCAATCATCCTCCACTGATGTTATTGCAGGCGGGCTCATAGGAACTATTGCTGCATTCTATGTGGTAAGTGCTTCTTGGTGTGCTGTATGTCACACTAGCATCAATGACAAATCACTATCAATTATTTTCAGAGAAGCAAATATCCTGTCATAGCTTTAAAAAATGTAAAAGGACTATAGCCCATTTAAAACTATGACTTCGTCTGTCATCTTCAAACTATAGTCCACAAAAAATAATGCATTACATATATAGAATATATATGCAGTCCAACACTACCAGAATACAATCCCTCAACCTGACATACACCTTTCTCTTACAATGTATATCACATGTATCTCCCCACAGGTGTATGGGGTCCTAAATGGGTTCAAAGAGCAAAAGTGGCGGATGAAGGTAGTGGCAGTTAGTAGGCAGGTGAATGAACCCAACCTCCTTCCCAAATTGCCCTTAGGTGGCTCCCCTGACATCATCCAGCAGGTAAGCCAGTCAGGTTTCACTGGATTCAACCAACCATTTCTTCCTTTTCCATTCAGTTTGATGCAGTCTTATAATGTTATGATACTATAATAAGATAGTCGCTATTCAGAGGCTTAAATAGCCTTTTAGCTATCTATACCACAGATCAGTAGGATAAACCTGTCTTTTAGTTTTATGTGACTACTAAACCATCAGTAACAAGTATCTAAATTAACAAAAAGTAGTGAAACACTATTTCAATGATCTAATCTCAGAAGTAGAGCTTGTTTAATAATGTACCATCAGTGACCAAGATGAACAATGAATCAGTATTGTCCATAACAGGAAAAAGTAATTAAGGCAAAAATTTTCCTCTTATATTGACAGATAACTTTCATTTCAATCAGGAACACAATATTTAGCTAAAAAGACATGGAAAAAAATCATAGCTTAAAAACTATCCATATTGCTGAATAGAAGTTTTCACTTGGTTACTTGTCAGGTGAATGCCTTTGCTTCTTTACTTTTTCCTGAAGTTCTCAATCAATAAAAATGGTGATGAATTCACCTTGGACTTCCAGAAATGAGACATTCTCTATGGCCACCATAGTAATAAGTTGTTTCAATTAGGATAGTCATAAAAAGACGACACTTACCCAGAGTAACAGTGCACTTCACTGATTACATAAATCGATCAATCAAGGTAACTCACGGTAAAAATTACATAGAATGATGGGGCAGAACTTTTCTTTCTTATGGTGTGCAGCAAAACATGAAGCCTTTCTTGCATAGTACTCGTTCATGAAATAAGATAAATTATACATGTGAAAATGATGAATGGGTAAAAAGACAGATGCTTACTGTGTCATCAGGGGTGCAGCCCTACAAATGTCTGATAACTTCTTGAATAATCAACACTGTAGGTTATTACTATTTGTGTGATGTAGGAAGAGAGCTTTATACTCATGCTACCCCTTCACTTAACCTTATATATGTGCCAGGTCTTTGCTCTTATGTGTGTATACACACATCCCAGCCTAAGCCAGGTACTCATTTACTGACCAGGCCTAAGGGGAGGATGAGCAGCTGGGTTGGCTGTGGGCTGACTGCCTTACTCAGAATTTGAACCTAGCCATGCATGAATCATAGTCAGCAATGCTAACTGCTACACCATGGAAACCCATGTATGTGTGTACATGTGTGTGCGTGTTTGTGCATAAGTCTGTGTCTGCCTTTGGTTTTCAGCTAAGTGACAAGTGCCAGGTGGACCTCATGGAAGGCAGTGAGGAAAGCTCTGAAGACGAGTCTGATAACGACTTCCTACTGAACAGTCTGGCCTTCAGCAGCGACTCCTTCCCTATCATCCCTCGAGCCACAACCATTTCCAGGGTGAGTGTCAGCAGATGCTGGACAGAAGTGACTAAAAGTAACATGCTGTAGATGAGAAAAGACAGAATACTGTAGGAGACTGAGAAGGGATAGGGTGTATGAAGCTGTGGGGACATGTGACATGCTGCCAGAGAACGTGAAAAGCTGTGGGTGAGTGTCAGCTATGTAAGAGTTTATGCAGTACGGCTTGGTTTGAAAGGATGTCAAAAGAACATCTTCAGTATTAGAGCACTTGAGAATGCATTGAAAAGTCTGTATTTTTAGATGCTATTAACAGCACCACATGAGAGAAAGCTTGTAAGAAATATATGTAACTGAGGGCAAGTTAATGCAATGGGAGAATGTAGGTAACTATGGGTAGGAAGTGAAGGTTTCAGGGAAGTGATGAAAGCCTGTGGCAGTTTGTGGAGAATCTGGAAGGCTGTAAAGAAGTGTGGGAGGCTGTGGAGAATCATGGGAGTACATGGGAAATTTGATGAGGCTATGGGAAGTGGGGTATATATAAGGCCTTAGGAGAGTATGGAAGACAGGAAGATATAGGGAAAGCTGTGGGGGGAGTGTGAGGGGTCCTCATGAAGTGGGTTGGCTGTGGGAAAGTATGGAAGGTTTTAAGAAAGGTTGCTGGGCACAGTCAGAGGCTACAGGGAAGAGTGGAAGGCTAAGAGGAGTTGTAGGAAGTAAAGAGGTGAGAATAGTGGCTCCTGGGAAGTGTGAAAGGCTTTGGTGGATTGTGGCTAGGTGTGGAGTTCATAATAAGTACTGGGTAGTGTTATAAGCTGTGAACAACATGTAAGGCTATGGATAACTGTGAAAGCGAGGGAGTGTGGGATGCAACTGGAGAGAACAGAAGACTACAGAAAATTGAAGACTGTAGAGAAATGTGGGAATCTGTTTGCTTGTATTATATGAGATGATTGGGAATGAGGGAAGCTGTAGGAGGGTGTGGGAGGTAGAGAGTACATGCTCAGTTGATGGAACTGTTTGGTCACTGGAAAATGTAAGGAAATTGCATTGAGCATGTGTGTGGAAGAGAATGAAGGAATGGGTGTACATGACAATATGTGTAAGACAAGAGAACAAATGGGAACATCAGTGAAGGGGGCTAATGGGGAGGTGATAAGTAGTGGTGAAGTGAGGAGATGGAGAGAGTATTTTGAAGGTTTATTGAATATGTTTGATGATAGAGTGGCAGATACAGGGTGTTTTGGTCGAGGTGGTGTGCAAAGTGAGAGGGTCAGGGAGAATGGTTTGGTAAATAGAGAAGAGGTAGTGAAAGCTTTGCGGAAGATGAAAGCTGGCAAAGCGGCGGTTTTGGATGGTATTGCAGTGGAATTTATTAAAAAAAAAGGGGGTGACTGTGTTGTTGACAGGTTGGTGAGGATATTCAATGTATGAATGGTTCATGGTAAAGTGCCTGAGGATTGGCAGAATGCATGCATAGTGCCATTGTACAAAGGCAAAGGTGATAAGGGTGTGTTCAAATTACAGAGGTATAAGTTTGTTGAGTATTCCTGGGAAATTATATGGGAGGGTATTGATTGAGAGGGTGAAGGCATGTACAGAACATCAGACTGAGGAAGAACAGTGTGGTTTCAGAAGTGGTAGAGGATGTGTGGATCAGGTGTTTGCTTTGAAGAATGTATGTGAGAAATACTTAGAAAAACAAGTGGATTTATATGTGGCATTTATGGATCTGGAAAAGGCATAAGACAGAGTTGATAGAGATGCTCTGTGGAAGGTATTAAGAGTATATGGTGTGGAAGGTAAGTTGTTAGAAGCAGTGAAAAGTTTTTATTGAGGATGTAAGGCATGTGTACGAGTAGGAAGAGAGGAAAGTGATTAGTTCCCAGTGAATGTCGGTTTGTGGCAGGGGTGTGTGATGTCTTCATTGTTTAATCTGTTTATGGATGGGGTTGTTAGGGAGGTGAATGCAAGTGTTTGGAGAGAGGGGCAAGTATGCAGTCTATTGTGGATGAGAAGGCTTGGGAAGTGAGTCAGTTGTTTGCTGATGATACAGTGCTGGTGGCTGATTCAGCTGAGAAACTGCAGAAGCTGGTGACTGAGTTTGGTAAAGTGAGTGAAAGAAGAAAGCTGAGAATAGATGTAAAAAGAGCAAGGTTATTAGGTTCAGTAGAGTTGAGGGACAAGTCAATTGGGAGGTAAGTTTGAATGGAGAAAAACTGGAGGAAGTGAAGTGTTTTAGATATCTGGGAGTGGATTTGGCAGCAGATGGAACCATGGAAGCGGAGGTGAGTCACAGGGTGGAGGAGGGGGCAAAGGTTCTGGAAGCATTGAAGAATGTGTGGAAAGCAAAAACATTATCTCAGAGATCAAAAATGGGTATGTTTGAAGGAATAGTAGTTCCAACAATCTTATCTGGTTGCGAGGTGTGGGCTATAGATAGAGTTGTGCGCAGGAGGGTGGGTGTGTTGGAAATGAGTTGTATGAAGACATGTGGTGTGAGGTGGTTTGATCGAGTAAGTAATGTAAGGGTAAGAGAGATGTGTGGAAATAAAAAGAGTGTGATTGAGAGAGCAGAAGAGGGTGTATCGAAATGATTTGGTCACATGGAGAGAATGAGTAAGGAAAGACTGACAAAGAGGATATATGTGTCAGAGGTGGAGGGAACGAGGAGAAGTGGGAGACCAAATTGGAGGTGAAAGGATGAAGTGAAAAAGATTTTGAGCGATCGTGGCCTGAACATACATGAGGGTGAATTGGAACGATGTGGTATACTGGGTTCGAAGTGCTGTCAATGGATTGAACCAGGGCATGTGAAGCATCTGGGGTAAACCATGGAAAGTTCTGTGGGGCCTGGATGTGGAAAGGGAGCTGTGGTTTCGGTGCATTACACATGACAGCTAGAGATCAAGTGTGAACAAATGTGGCCTTTGTTTTCTTTTCCTCACAATACCTCGGGTGCTCGTGGGGGGAGGGGGTGCCATTTCATGTGTGGCGGGGTGGCGACAGGAATGGATGAAGGCAGCAAGTATGAATATGTACATGTGTATATATGTATATGTCTGTGTAAGTATACGTATGTATAAGTTGAAATGTATAGGTGTGTATATGTGCTTGTGTGGGCGTGTATGTGTATGTATATACACATGTGTATGTGGGTGGGTTGGGCCATTCTTTCATCTGTTTCCTTACACTGCCTCGCTAACGCGGGAGACAGCGACTAAGTATAATGAAAAAATAAAATAAAAATAAAGCATGATGAGTCCTGTATAAGAACACTTAACTGTTTGACATCCATACTTAGAGAAAATTAAAATATCACTCAGTTAATCACTATGAAAAACATTAAAATCCTGGACATGGGAGTTCTATCACACTATCATATAAATATTATGAAAAATACAACCATCTTTTTCAGGGCACTGCTTCCCACGGTAATGCTTTGGTACCTCCAGCGCAAGCAGTCAACCCTATCGTCAATGATCGGATATCTATCCCTCCACCTCCACCTCCCCCACCCTCTGGCCCTCCTCCAAAATATTCCCAGCCAGACCCTTGGACCACATCATCTAGGCCTTACAATGTCCCCAGGCAGAGGTAAGAACACCAGCCAAATCAGGACCACTTTCTATGAGAGACCTAGTAAAATCCAGAACCTTTTAAAAGGCTCCTGCAGCCCAAGGCTGTTTTGTGTGCTTCTCTTGTATAACTTTTATTAAAATATAAGTATCAGTAACATCATTACCATTATTTGTATTGCTAATGCTGATTACATCTACTCTTGTGACAGATATTCAGCTCCGGCACCTACACCACGTGCTCCAGCCTATGATGCCTCCCAAACTTTGCCCCACAACCTGATCCAGAGGAAAGCTCTCTTTGCCTATTGCACTCAAGACTCTGATACACTGCCTCGTGCAAGGACAGAGACTTCTTCATACTTCTGATGCAGAAAGTACACTGTACAATCTTTTTATTGATATATAATGATGTGTTCATGTCTTTAAGAGATAATGTAAATAAAATTAAGGTTATGAGTGTTTTACATTCCTCAAAGTGGAAATGGCAGCAGTTGAAACTAGGGTATCTGAAATGAATCAAAGGGTAGCTGAAGGAGGTAAAGGTCCTGATTGCACTGGGGTGTAAGTGGAAAGAGAGGTCACTGTCTCTGAGGGCAAAAATGGTTATGTTTGATGCTACAGTAGTCTTAACATTGCAGTATGGGTGTGAGTAATGGGCCCTAAATATGAAAGAAGAGAGTATGATGGACAAGTTGGAAGTGAAATACTTGAGGACACTGTGTAGTATGAGAAGGGTTGATCAGGTAAGGAATGATAAAGGTGCAATAGCAAGCTACGGCAGAGTGAGAGAGTTAAGCAGAGAATGATGATGTGACTCAGGCATATTGGGAGAATGAGTGAAGAAAGCCTGACTTAGGCATTTGGCACAACAATGCCAAGCCCACCAAAAGCCTGAATATGTCTCCTATATCAGAATCTAGTCACCTTCCTCTCTCAGATGGTAACAAACTCATAAGGCTGGTTCATCAATATCATCTTAAAATTACAATGATTATATAGCAGGTGAACAACCATGTATTCGTGTCAGGAAATGCAAAAATTAGGAGCGTAACAATACCGAGCCTGTCAAAGGATGGAACCAAAGTCCATTGCAGTAGCAGGGTTGTGACTCTCAGCCAACAGGCATCAAGCCCTGCATACTGTTCCATGTTCACTCCAAGCACTTGAATTCACTCATGTGTGCTTTACTTGTGTTTGCAGTAAAGCGCATAAAATAAGTTCAACTGATAATAAAATGCAGCCTAAACACAAGTACACAACTGTTAATCAAAAACATATCACTAAACACAAATATGAACACAAAAACACATATACATAAACTTGATGATAAACACAAAAATACAGTAACAAAGACAACAATTTTTACACTATTTCTTTTTTTTATTATACTTTGTCGCTGTCTCCCGCGTTTGCGAGGTAGCGCAAGGAAACAGACGAAAGAAATGGCCCCCCCCCCCATACACATGTATATACATACGTCCACACATGCAAATATACATACCTACACAGCTTTCCATGGTTTACCCCAGACGCTTCACATGCCTTGATTCAATACACTGACAGCACGTCAATCCCGGTATACCACATCGCTCCAATTCACTCTATTCCTTGCCCTCCTTTCACCCTCCTGCATGTTCAGGCCCCGATCACACAAAATCTTTTTCACTCCATCTTTCCACCTCCAATTTGGTCTCCCTCTTCTCCTCGTTCCCTCCACCTCCGACACATATATCCTCTTGGTCAATCTTTCCTCACTCATTCTCTCCATGTGCCCAAACCACTTCAAAACACCCTCTTCTGCTCTCTCAACCACGCTCTTTTTATTTCCACACATCTCTCTTACCCTTACGTTACTCACTCGATCAAACCACCTCACACCACACATTGTCCTCAAACATCTCATTTCCAGCACATCCATCCTCCTGCGCACAACTCTATCCATAGCCCACGCCTTGCAACCATACAACATTGTTGGAACCACTATTCCTTCAAACATACCCATTTTTTCTTTCCGAGATGATGTTCTCGACATCCACACATTCTTCAAGGCCCCCAGAATTTTCGCCCCCTCCCCCACCCTATGATCCACTTCCGCTTCCATGGTTCCATCCGCTGCCAGATCCACTCCCAGATATCTAAAACACTTCACTTCCTCCAGTTTTTCTCCATTCAAACTCACCTCCCAATTGACTTGACCCTCAACCCTACTGTACCTAATAACCTTGCTCTTATTCACATTTACTCTTAACTTTCTTCTTCCACACACTTTACCAAACTCAGTCACCAGCTTCTGCAGTTTCTCACATGAATCAGCCACCAGCGCTGTATCATCAGCGAACAACAACTGACTCACTTCCCAAGCTCTCTCATCCATAACAGACTTCATACTTGCCCCTCTTTCCAAAACTCTTGCATTAACCTCCCTAACAACCCCATCCATAAACAAATTAAACAACCATGGAGACATCACACACCCCTGCCGCAAACCTACATTCACTGAGAACCAATCACTTTCCTCTCTTCCTACATGTACACATGCCTTACATCCTCGATAAAAACTATATAAATAAATAAAATATAAATATAAATATAAAAACAAAGCACTACGTATGTTAATGAAAGATACTTTGATTAAAGAAGATAACTGATTGTGACAATATGCTACTCATTTTCTCCATAACTGACTATACTATTTCTATAACTGTTCCTTTTATGTTCTCTAACTTGACCAAAGCACGTATGTTGCTTTAACAAAGTACCATCAGCATTCAAGCCCATGGTGAAAGTACATTATTCAGACATTTACTGTTGTTTTATTTGACAATTGTTGACAAAATAGGCATAAAACAGATGTTTCAATATGTTTAACTGTATGTTCCTTGTCATGATAGCAAAATCAAAAAGGCATCTTTAACATTGGATGGTGCTCAGAAGCTGCCAGCTCCAATGCATCATGCTTGCATATGTTCTCTAACTCTCACCAACATTGTCACTTTCAACAATTATGATATTACTTTCAATAACATTTACCTCACCTTCATCATGAAGTTTCTTCTCACTCAACATGACACCTTTTCACTCTCACTGAATTGCTCTCTCACCACTGTATCACCAACATACTTCCTCACTCTGTCCAACATGCTCCCTTACTTTCAGCAACTTGTTGAAAAATGTTAGTATAAGAGGAATGGAGCATGTGGGAAGAGTGAGAGAATGAGTGAGAGTTATGGGTTAGAATGAAGGCATATGTTATTTAGAATGATGAGGATAGAATGAAGGCATATGTTACTTAGAATGATGAGGATAGAATGAAGGCATATGTTACTAAGAAGGATGAAAGATATGTTGCTGAGAGTGAGGGAATATGTCATAGAGACTGAGAGAATAAACGAGTGATTTGGTTGACGAGATTACTGAATCCTGTTGTTATGTGAGGGGGCATGTTGGTTATGATGTAATTATATAAATTTATCTCTATCTCAGGCACCTGTTCCCAACCGGAACTCCCTCAAGGGGGTGGCCACAGCAATGGAATCTCTATAACTAGTGAACTCCAGTGCTACTTCCTAGCCTTTAGTGCCTCACCTTTCACAGGCCACTGGCAGAGGGCAACTCTAGCACAGTGTTTGCAGAGGCTCCTACCTAATGTTCCTACTGACTAATTCTGCCTAAAACTCCTGTCTAATATTCCTACCAAGTACTTCTAGATGTTCCTACCTACTTCTGTCTACTGCTCGCAACATGCTACCGAAAGTCAGGGCTAGCACATAGTGCTCACCACACGAAACTCTTAAGTTACAAAGAATGAGCTTTGTGAGATAAGTGTTATGTAAGACAAAGAGAGACTATGTAGGCAGAATGCCAGTAGGCCACATGCGGGTGAAGCAGAAAGAAAAGAAAGCTTTCTGGGTCAGAGGATTCAACTAAACTATTGCTGAAAAGCTGGCTCACCACATAGGTGTCACTAACCCTCCCAATAACTAGGCAGGCAGTACTGGTAATATATCTCCCTGGTAATTAGCTGCATACCAACAACTACCTACTACTTCCCTAAAAGAGTAACCACTAATAACTTATTTACAGGCCTTATGTCCCCAAACACATATTTCAACCCCAATAATTATGAACCAAATATCACAGAATCTTATAGAAGAGTAACTATTAATTATTGTTTTTACCAGCCTTAATGTCACCCAATGTATATTTCAACCCCAGATTCAAATTCAATATGAAATATAGTCCTTAGTCCAAAGTTTTCAAGCAAAATTATTATCATCATAAAATTACCAAAAATTGCACGTAAACAGTTCAGGGAATCTTTAGCCCAAAAACCTTTTTGTTTTAAAACTGAAATATGACGTAATGCGACGTTTCTATACTTGAAAAAATCACAGTAAAATATCTCACATTGCTTCCCTACGCCAGCAGAAACCCAGTAAATACAAACTATATAATCACAGAATCTTCTAAAAGAGCAACCATTAATTACATATAATCATTATCTCTTTCTCTCTCTCTAGAATGAACCAAGGCACATGAAGCAGGGAAGATAACCCAAGGAGTAATCTGTTGCTGTGGCTTGGCTATGGATGGTTGGTTCTAGTTTCAGAACATCACTTATAACAACTAGAGAGAGGATGTTCACAAATGGGGCCAGTGCTCACTTGCTTTATGACATGAAAGGCAATTGAGAGACAGTGAGAGAGAATATAATCTGTAGTGTTAACTCATCACTAGGGGACTATAGTGAATTCAAAGGAGGTGAATGTATCCAACAATAATCCAAGCATGAAATATGAAATTCAAGACATAAAAGGAGTCTTGAAAGTTCTGATTAAAAATTACAAAGTACCAAGATAGACGAGTACAGAATGGAAACAGGTGAGAACAAAGGACGTAAGGGGAGTGGGGAAGGAATGGGATGTATTTAGGGAAGCAGTGATGGCTTGCGCAAAAGATACTTGTGGCATGAGAAGCATGGGAGGTGGGCAGATTAGAAAGGGTAGTGAGTGGTGGGATGAAGTAGTAAGATTATTAGTGAAAGAGAAGAGAGAGGCATTTGGACGATTTTTGCAGGGAAATAATGCAAATGATTGGGAGATGTATTAAAGAAAGAGGCTGGAGGTCAAGAGGTGAAAAAGAGGGCAAATGAGAGTTGGGGTGAGAGAGTATCATTAAATTTTAGGGAGAATAAAAGGATGTTTTGGAAGGAGGTAAATAAAGTGCGTAAGACAAGGGAACAAATGGGAACTTCAGTGAAGGGGGCTAATGGGGAGGTGATAACAAGTAGTGGTGATGTGAGAAGGAGATGGAGTGAGTATTCTGAAGGCTTGTTGAATGTGTTTGATAATAAGAGTGGCAGATATAGGGTGTTTTGGTCGAGGTGGTGTGCAAAGTGAGAGGGTTAGGGAGAATGATTTGGTAAACAGAGAAGAGGTAGTAAAAGCTTTGCGGAAGATGAAAGCCGGCAAGGCAGCAGGTTTGGATGGTACTGCAGTGGAATTTATTAAAAAAAGGGGGGTGACTGTATTGCTGACTGATCGGTAAGGTTATTTAATATATGTATGACTCATGGTGAGGTGCCTGAGGAATGGCGGAATGCTTGCACAGTGCCACTGTACAAAGGCAAAAGGGATAAAAGTGAGTGCTCAAATTACAGAGGTATAAGTCTGTTAAGTACTCCTGGGAAATTATATGGGAGGGTATTGATTGAGAGGGTGAAGGCATGTACAGAGCATCAGATTGGGGAAGAACAGTGTGGTTTCAGAAGTGGTAGAGGATATGTGGATCAGGTGTTTGCTTTGAAGAATATATGTGAGAAATACTTAGAAAAGCAAATGGATCTGTATGTAGCATTTATGGATCTGGAGAAGGCATATGATAGAGTTGATAGAGATCCTTTGTGGAAGGTATTAAGAATATGTGGTGTGGGAGGTAAGTTGTTAGAAGAAGTGAAAAGTTTTTATCGAGGATGTAAGGCATGTGTACGAGTAGGAAGAGAAGAAAGTGATTGGTTCTCAGTGAATGTTGGTTTGCGGCAGGGATGCGTGATGTCTCCATGGTTGTTTAATTTGTTTATGGATGGGACTGTTAGGGAGGTGAATGCAAGGGAGTTGGAAAGAGGGGCAAGTATGCAGTCTGTTGTGGATGAGAGAGCTTGGGAAGTGAGTCAGTTGTTGTTCGCTGATGATACAGCGCTGGTGGCTGATTTGGGTGAGAAACTGCAGAAGCTGGTGACTGAGTCTGGTAAAGTGTGTGAAAGAAGAAAGCTGAGAGTAAATGTGAATAAGAGCAAGGCATTAGGGTTGAGGGAAAAGTCAATTGGGAGGCAAGTTTGAATGGAGAAAAACTGAAGGAAGTGAAGTGTTTTAGATATGTGGGAGTGGATTTGGCAGCGGATGGAACCATGGAAGTGGATGTGAATCATAGGGTGGGGGAGGGGGCGAAAGTTCTGGGAGCATTGAGAAATGTGTAGAAGTCGAGAACGTCATCTTGGAAAGCAAAAATGGGTATGTTTGAAGGAATAGTGGTTCCAACAATCTTATATGGTTGTGAGGCGTGGGATATAGATAGAGTTGTGCGGAGGAGGGTGGATGTGCTGGAAATGAGATGTTTGAGGACAATATGTGGTGTGAGGTGGTTTGATCGAGTAAGTAATGAAAGGGTAAGAGAGATGTGTGGGAATAAAAAGAGTGTTGTTAAGAGAGCAGAAGAGGGTGTTTTGAAATGTTTTGGTCACATGGACAGAAAGAGTGAGGAAAGATTGACAAAGAGGATATATGTGTCAGAGGTGGAGGGAACGAAGAGAAGTGGGAGACCAAATTAGAGGTGGAAAGATGGAGTGAAAAAGATTTTGAGTGATCGGGGCATGAACATGCAGGAGGGTGAAAGGCGTGTAAGGAATAGAAAGAATTGGAACGATGTGGTACACCGGGGTCGACGTGCTGTCAATGGATTGAACCAGGGCGTGTGAAGCATCTGGGGTAAACCATGGAAAGTTTTGTGGGGCCTGGATGTGGAAAGGGAGCTTTGGTTTCGGTGCATTATACATGACAGCTAGAGACTGAGTGTGAATGAATGTGACCTTTGTTGTCTTTTCCTAGCGCTACCTCGTGCACTTGCGGGGGGAGGGGGGGTTGTCATTTCATGTGTGGCAGGGTGGCGATGGGAATAAATAAGGGGAGACAGTATAAATTAAGTACATGTCTATATATGTATATGTCTGTGTGTGTATATATATGTATATGTTGAGATGAATAGGTATGTATATGTGCGTGCGTGGATGTGTATGTATATACATGTGTATGTGGGTGGGTTGGGCCATTCTTTTGTCTGTTTCCTTGCGCTACCTCGCTAACGCGGGAGACAGCGACAAAGTATAATAAATAAATAATAAATAATATTTGTTTTACGTCATCAAAATATAATGGGTCATGAAACATGACTAAATGATTTTTCAACAATGCTGAGCAGCTGCTCTACTTCAGAAAACTAAAACAATATTACAATATACTAACACAATTTTTCTTTACATCTGGTTGCTGTTTCCTGCATTAGCACCAGGAACACATTATTAAACACAACATCCACTCAAATCCATTCTCTTGCTGTCATTTGTAATGCATTGAAACCATAGCTCCCTATCCAACACTAGGCCCCACAGACCTTTCCATCATTTACCCTGGATGCATCACATGCTCTGGTTCAGTCCACTGACAGCAGGTTGACCCCTGTATGCCACATCATTCCAATTCATTTTATCCTGTGCACAGTTTTATCCAACTGCATATTCAGGTCCTGATTGCTCAAAATCTTTTTCACTCCATTTTTCCATTTCCAATGTGGCCCCGCCATTCTCCTTGTTCCTTTCACTTTCAACACATATATCCTCTTTGTCAACCTTTCCTCCCTCAATCTCTTAAGTATGTCCATACCATTTCAGCACACCCTCTTTAGTTCTCTCAACTACTCTTTTTATTACCACAACTCTCTCTCACCCTTTCATTACTTAATCAAACCACCTCACACCAAATACTGCCCTCAAGACTTTTCATTTCCAACACCCACCCTTTTCTGCAATCTTATCTAAATCCCATGCCTCACATGCACATAATAATGGGACTATTAAACCTCCTTCCACACATTCTTCAGTCCAGAACCTTTACCAATCCTATGAAATATAAAAATATGAGAGACACTTCTGGATGGAATATAAACATCTATACTGAGAAGAATATAAACTTACATTTTCCAGAGCATAGGTCACATGTTACTTTTGATTCATGTTCACATCAGGGGAAATACAACTCATGCATATATATAACAAATCAGATCTACATGTACTTTGTTTTTCTAAGGTGAGAGGTAACTGTAAATGGTTCACTTGGAATATATATATACCTTGTTTCCAGATGGCTGAATTGGCTACAAGGATCTTGCCATGCCATCAGGGACCATATACAAAGGTTTTCTGTCTTAAACTGTGCAATGTTTCTATCCTGTACAAGAGGAATAGCCTCTTTAGCCTATTTTTCTTACAAATATGTTATTTCCTGCATGAGCAAGGTAGCTTCCAGAACAGAAGACTGAGCCTTAGAGGATAAAAGATCCTCATCTGGCACTTTCCTATTTTCCTTCTTTTGGAAAATACTTATGGAGGAGAAGATTTTAAGCCAGAAAGTTCGACCTATCTTTGTTGCCCTCAATAACAATTTGGAAAAATGTAGGCAGTATCCTTTCTCTTCATCCCCAGGGAAAAGAGGATATTCTCCAGGACAGTTTTAAAAAATTCTTGGTTAATTGCTCAAGATATATGAGAAATTTTACCATCAATATTTGTATCATTCTTTCATTATCTCAGCTATCACACCAATAAATATCCATATTAGAAACTGGAAAACTACCCAATAGATATACTTCTGGTAATCACATGTAGCAAAGCAATGCAAATGAAGTACTGAAAAAACTAAATTTTGAATGTGATTTGTATTTCTAATTCCCGGTGAAATTTTTCAATATTGTCTTCATTTAATTTCTTCTTGTATGCAGTGGAATGAATAAAGAAGATTAATATCTTTTTATAGTTCTATATGTTCTGAGAATGGGGTAACTCCACCTTTCTTATTACACATGGAAGGACTCAGAAACTGATGACTTATGAGAAAACTACCAGTATAAAAACTGTAGATGGTTACATAATAAACTCATTATGTGAATTACAGTCAACTCCTTCACACATATACTTAAGCCAAATAATGTTTCTGTACATATTTCAATTTCATACTTAAACACAGATTTAAAATGATATACAAAAATCTTGTATACAATTCTAAATATGCCTCATGTTCATATCTCTTAATATCTTATTTTCTGTCAAAATGCCTCTGCTTTCTAATATGCTTTCATCCATGCAAAAATATCAGAGATTTAGTCCTGAAACAATATCCTGAACTTATCAAATTATATACACTGTAAGAACCAAGCAATCGTTATGCTTTGCTATATGCTTGATAAACTTTATAAAAGTACAAATACTGTATATAGTAATACTCAAGTAGTAATACTTCAGTTAAATGTATTTGTTTATGCTTTTGCACTGATGATCATGTACCAATGGGCTGCACATTCTTCAAAAGACTACTACCAAGACTTTCTTCCATAAATAAGGCTAGTACTGTCGAAGCTGCAACAGAGCTCTGGACCAGGTATGTAGGAAGGCCCAAAGACAGACACTGGCGTTGTAGATGAAACAGCTCTTTAGAATCACTGCCATAATAAAACACCTTCTTTTCACTGAAAAACAATAAATATCTTTAAATATCTATAATCATATCACAACTCAAATTATTACATGAACATCAAACCAATAAAATACTTCAGGGAAACAAATGGGGATGTTCTTATAGTTGCAGCATGTAGTTCTGAAAAGGGGGATTGAGAAAAGCCAAAAGTAAAATTGACTATTTGATGGTATGTAAGACAGCAATAGTGAATGCCAGATATTTTATCCAAAAACTGCAATTCTACAGAAATTTCCCTGCCATGCGCAAAAAAGCTATTTCTTTTGCATTATATGTCTATATTACAGTTCACTAAATAAAATACACCAAAAAGTAATATACATTCCTGTAACTTGATGTGGGATACTTTAACTGGAAGGTTGCTTTCCGAGATAATGTTCTCGACTTCCAAACATTCTTCAAGGCTCCCAGAATTTTCGCCCCCTCCCCCACCCTATGATTCACTTCCGCTTCCATGGTTCCATCCGCTGCCAGATCCACTCCCAGATATCTAAAACACTTCACTTCCTCCAGCCTTTCTCCATTCAAACTTACCTCCCAATTGACTTGACCCTCAACCCTACTGTACCTAATAACCTTGCTCTTATTCACATTTACTCTTAACTTTCTTCTTTCACACACTTTACCAAACTCAGTCACCAGCTTCTGCAGTGTCTTACATGAATCAGCCACCAGCGCTGTATCATCAGCAAACAACAACTGACTCACTTCCCAAGCTCTCTCATCCACAACAGACTGCATACTTGCCCCTCTTTCCAAAACTCTTGCATTCACCTCCCTGACAACCCCATTCATAAACAAATCAAACAACCATGGAGACATCACACACCCCTGCCGCAAACCTACATTCACTGAGAACCAATCACTTTCCTCTCTTCCTACACATACACATGCCTTACATCCTCGATAAAAACTTTTCACTGCTTCTAACAACTTGCCTCCCACACCATATATTCTTAATACCTTCCACAGAGCATCTCTATCAACTCTATCATATGCCTTCTCCAGATCCATAAATGCTACATACAAATCCATTTGTTTTTCTAAGTATTTCTCGCATACATTCTTCAAAGCAAACACCTGATCCACACATCCTCTACCACTTCTGAAACCACACTGCTCTTCCCCAATCTGATGCTCTGTACATGCCTTCACCCTCTCAATCAATACCCTCCCATATAATTTACCAGGAATACTCAACAAACTTATACCTCTGTAATTTGAACACTCACTCTTATCCCCTTTGCCTTTGTACAATGGCACTATGCAAGCATTCCGCCAATCCTCAGGCACCTCACCATGAGTCATACATACATTAAATAACCTTACCAACCAGTCAACAATACAGTCACCCCCCTTTTTAATAAATTCCACTGCAATGACATCCAAACCTGCTGCTTTGCCGGCTTTCATCTTCCGCAAAGCTTTTACTACCTCTTCTCTATTTACCAAATCATTTTCCCTAACCCTCTCACTTTGCACACCACCTCAATCAAGACACCCCACATCTGCCACTCTATCATCAAACACATTCAACAAACCTTCAAAATACTCCCTCCATCTCCTTCTCACATCACCACTACTTGTTATCACCTCCCCATATATACAGTCACCCCCTTTTTAATAAGGAGTTGGTAAGGTTATTTAATGTATGTATGACTCATGGTGAGGTGCCTGAGGATTGGCGGAATGCGTGCATAGTGCCATTGTACAAAGGCAAAGGGGATAAGAGTGAGTGCTCAAATTACAGAGGTATAAGTTTGTTGAGTATTCCTGGTAAATTATATGGGAGGGTATTGATTGAGAGGGTGAAGGCATGTACAGAGCATCAGATTGGGGAAGAGCAGTGTGGTTTCAGAAGTGGTAGAGGATGTGTGGATCAGGTGTTTGCTTTGAAGAATGTATGTGAGAAATACTTAGAAAAGCAAATGGATTTGTATGTAGCATTTATGGATCTGGAGAAGGCATATGATAGAGTTGATAGAGATGCTCTGTGCAAGGTATTAAGAATATATGGTGTGTGAGGCAAGTTGTTAGAAGCAGTGAAAAGTTTTTATCGAGGATGTAAGGCATGTGTACGTGTAGGTAGAGAGGAAAGTGATTGGTTCTCAGTGAATGTAGGTTTGCGGCAGGGGTGTGTGATGTCTCCATGGTTCTTTAATTTGTTTACGGATGGGGTTGTTAGGGAGGTGAATGCAAGAATTTTGGAAAGAGGGGCAAGTATGAAGTCTGTTGTGGATGAGAGAGCTTGGGAAGTGAGTCAGTTGTTGTTCGCTGATGATACAGCGCTGGTGGCTGATTCATGTGACAAACTGCAGAAGCTGGTGACTGAGTTTGGTAAAGTGTGTGAAAGAAGAAAGTTAAGAGTAAATGTGAATAAGAGCAAGGTTATTAGGTACAGTAGGGTTGAGGGTCAAGTCAACTGGGAGGTAAGTTTGAATGGAGAAAAACTGGAGAAAGTAAAGTGTTTTAGATATCTGGGAGTGGATCTGGCAGCGGATGGAACCATGGAAGCGGAAGTGAATCATAGGGTGGGGGAGGGGGCGAAAATCCTGGGAGCCTTGAAGAATGTGTGGAAGTTGAGAACATTATCTCGGAAAGCAAAAATGGGTATGTTTGAAGGAATAGTGGTTCCAACAATGTTGAACGGCTGCGAGGCGTGGGCTATGGATAGAGTTGTGCGCAGGAGGATGGATGTGCTGGAAATGAGATGTCTGAGGACAATGTGTGGTGTGAGGTGGTTTGATCGAGTAAGTAACGTAAGGGTAAGAGAGATGTGTGGAAATAAAAAGAGCGTGGTTGAGAGAGCAGAAGAGGGTGTTTTGAAATGGTTTGGGCACATGGAGAGAATGAGTGAGGAAAGATTGACCAAGATGATATATGTGTCGGAGGTGGAGGGAACGAGGAGAAGTGGGAGACCAAATTGGAGGTGGAAAGATGGAGTGAAAAAGATTTTGTGTGATCAGGGCCTGAACATGCAGGAGGGTGAAAGGAGGGCAAGGAATAGAGTGAATTGGATTGATGTGGTATACCGGGGTTGACGTGCTGTCAGTGGATTGAATCAGGGCATGTGAAGCGTCTGGGGTAAACCATGGAAAGCTGTGTAGGTATATATATTTGTGTGTGTGGACATATGTATATACATGTGTATGGGGGTGGATTGGGCCATTTCTTTCGTCTGTTTCCTTGCGCTACCTCGCAAACGCGGGAGACAGCGACAAAGCAAAAAAAAAAGAAAATATATATATATATATATATATATATATATATATATATATATATATATCATCCCTGGGGATGGGGGATTAAGAATACTTCCCATGTATTCCCTGCATGTCGTAGAAGGCGACTAAAAGGGGAGGGAGCGGGGGGCTGGAAATCCTCCCCTCTCATTTTTTTTTAATTTTCCAAAAGAAGGAACAGAGGGGGCCAGGTGAGGATATTCCAAAAAAGGCCCAGTCCTCTGTTCTTAACGCTACCTCGCTAACGTGGGAAATGGCGAATAGTTTAAAAGAAAAGAAAGAAATATATATATATATATATATATATATATATATATATATATATATATATATATATATATATATAAAGTGTGTGAAAGAAGAAAGTTAAGAGTAAATGTGAATAAGAGCAAGGTTATTAGGTACAGTAGGGTTGAGGGTCAAGTCAATTGGGAGGTAAGTTTGAATGGAGAAAAACTGGAGGAAGTAAAGTGTTTTAGATATCTGGGAGTGGATCTGGCAGCGGATGGAACCATGGAAGCGGAAGTGAATCATAGGGCGGGGGAGGGGGCGAAAATCCTGGGAGCCTTGGAGAATTTGTGGAAGTCGAGAAAATTAACTTGGAAAGCGAAAATGGGTATGTTTGAAGGAATAGTGGTTCCAACAATGTTGTATGGTTGCGAGGTGTGGGCTATGGATAGAGTTGTGCGCAGGAGGGTGGATGTGCTGGAAATGAGATGTTTGAGGACAATGTGTGGTGTGAGGTGGTTTGATCGAGTAAGTAATGTAAGGGTAAGAGAGATGTGTGGAAATAAAAAGAGCGTAGTTGAGAGAGCAGAAGAGGGTGTTTTGAAATGGTTTGGGCACATGGAGAGAATGAGTGAGGAAAGATTGACCAAGAGGATATATTTGTCGGATGTGGAGGGAACGAGGAGAAGTGGGAGACCAAATTGGAGGTGGAAAGATGGAGTGAAAAAGATTTTGAGTGATCAGGGCCTAACTATGCAGGAGGGTGAAAGGCGGGCAAGGAATAGAGTGAATTGGATCGATGCGGTATACCAGGGTTGACGTGCTGTCAGTGGATTGAATCAGGGCATGTGAAGCAACTGGGGTAAACCATGGAAAGTTGTGTGGGGCCTGGATGTGGAAAGGGAGCTGTGGTTTTGAGCATTATTGCATGACAGCTAGAGACTGAGTGTGAACGAATGGGGCCTTTGTTGTCTTTTCCTAGCGCTACCTCGCACACACGAGGGGGGAGGGGGATGGTATTCCATGTGTGGCGAGGTGGCGATGGGAATGAATAAAGGCAGACAGTGTGAATTGTGTGCATGGGTATATATGTATGTGTCTGTGTGTGTATATATATGTGTACATTGAGATGTATAGGTATGTATATTTGCGTGTGTAGATGTGTATGTATATACATGTATATGGGGGTGGGTTGGGCCATTTCTTTCGTCTGTTTCCTTACGCTACCTCGCAAACGCGGGAGACAGCGACAAAGCAAAATAAATATAATAAATATATATATATATAGATAAAGTTGTGCAGAGGAGGGTGAATGTGATGGAAATGAGATGTTTGAGGACAATATGTGGTGTAAGGAGGTTTGATCGAGTAAGTAATAATAGGGTAGAGATGTGTGGTAATAAAAAGTGTGGTTGAGAGGGCAGAAGAGGGTGTTTTGAAATGGTTTGGTCACATGGAGAGAATGAGTGAGAAAAGATTGACCAAGAGGATATATGTGTCAGAGGTGGAGGGAACGAGGAGAAGTGGGAGACCAAATTGGAGGTGGAAAGATGGAGTGAAAAAGATTTTGAGTGATCAGGCCTGAACATGCAGGAGGATGAAAGGCGTGCAAGGAATAGAGTGAATTGGAACAACATGATATACCGGGGTCGACGTGCTGTCAATGGATTGAACCAGGGCATGTGAAAACCATGGAAAGTTCTGTGGGGCCTGGATGTGGAAAGGGAGCTGTGGTTTCGGTGCATTATTACATGACAGCGAGAGACTGAGTTTGAACGAATGTGGCCTTTGTTGTCTTTTCCTAGCACTACCTCGCGCACATGCAAGGGGAGGGGGTTGTTATTTCGTGTGTGGCGAGGTAGCGATGGGAATGAATAAAGGCAGACTGTATGAATTATGTACATGTGTATATATGTAGGTGTCTGTGTGTGTATATATATGTGTACATTGAGATGTATGGGTATGTATATTTGCGTGTGTGGACGTGTATGTATATACATGTGTATGTGGGTGGGTTGGGGCACTTCTTTCATCTGTTTCCTTGCACTACCTCGCAAACGCGGGAGACAGCAACAAAGCAAAATAAATAAATAAAAAATACGTTGAGATGTATAGGTATGTATATTTGCGTGTGTGGAAGTGTATGTATAAACATGTGTATGTGGGTGGGTTGGGCCATTCTTTTGTCTGTTTCCTTGCACTACCTCACTAACGCGGAAGACAGCGACAAAGCAAAATAATAATAATAATAATGATAAAAAATATATATATATATGAATAAATCCCATTCCTTCCCACATTCTTAATGCCACTTGAGTTCCATACTCAATTCCCTAAAACGTACATAACAATAGTCAACCATCTTTTCATACCATTCACCTTTCTTTGCACTGCCATCTATACTGTCCAGTAAAATATTCCAATACCCCTTAACTTTGTCCCTCTCTTAAACACTCACACACAAACATATATAAACTATTCACAGCATATATCAGGTCAAAACTAGAATATGCTTCCCACGTTTGGTCACTGCACTTTAAAATGGACAAACAACTAATATGAGAAAATCCAGAAGAGGGCAAAAATTCTGTTGCTAGAATCAACAGGGCTGAGATTCATAGGCCTCCATGAAAGTGAGAAGAGTAAGGCATTACTTGATCACAACCTTCAAGTTCCTAGGCCACTTTGATAAAGCTGAGATAAAACAGTTCATTGAAAGATGCATATATAGAGCAACTAGAGGCTATAACAAGATATTAAGCTAGAACAATGTTAAAATAGACGTAAAGAAGTAGCTTTATAGCTTGTACTGGATGAACAGACTGTGAATACCAACAGTGTACAGTTGTTTAAAAAGGTGTCTGCTGAGAAAGTTCAAAAGATGGGGCCCCATTCAGTGCATAAAATCCTACCTCATGCTATACATAATAGGTAATCACATATAAATCACTCTCTTACTTAACACATCTAAATTACCTTTCCTAAATATATCCCTGGGGATAGGGGAGAAAGAATACTTCCCACGTATTCCCTGCGTGTCGTAGAAGGCGACTAAATGGGGAGGGAGCGGGTGGCTGGAAATCCTCCCCTCTCGTTTTTTTTTTAATTTTCCAAAAGAAGGAACAGAGAAGGGGGCCAGGTGAGGATTTTCCCTCTAAGGCCCAGTCCTCTGTTCTTAGCGCTACCTCGCAAGTGCGGGAAATGGCGAATCGTATGAAAAAAAAAAAAAAAAAAAAAAAAAATATATCCAAGTCATATTCTTAATTCAATCCTCTCACAATCCATGCAGCCTTATGAATCCATACATCATTTCATTTTCACTTGCAAGCAAAGTCTGCATAATCAATTCTGCAGACTACCATTCCTAGTGATGAGTCCAGAAGAAGATTAAAGAGCAGGGATGCCTAATATCCTGGAGTTGATCTGATGCACTAATACCGAGGGTGTAAAAATATTATCCATTACCCTAAGTGGTAAAAACAAACATTATGAAAATCCAAAGCTGAATAAAGAATCCATATCCCTTTAGCGCAGAATATGCAAAAGCATTTACAATATTTATCAAAAATTATCAGTATAAGCTACCGAGTCAGAGAAAAAAGCTCAAGTGTATAATATGAAACTCTTCCTAAGATGTCCGGAGATACTGGCACAGATTAACCACTTGAGCCTCCTATGTCTTAAATACCTGGCCAAACCTCTCTCTGGATTGTTTGCATAATGTATTATCGTTAATATAAAACTCCAGAACCCCTTTTAAGGGATTTCTACAGCTTCAAAGTTACATCTCATGCAGAAGCAAGGAAATAATGAACTCCTATGGAGTGAAAAGATCCTTGAAGAGACTGTACTCCTTTCTATCTATAAACAATGATAAGCCTCACTGGAGGTGACTTTTCACTTGCAGTGTAACCATTTCCAGAAGTCCAGTAACACGTACACAGTGGACTATACCTATACATCATGGATGCACAACCAGCAGCTCGTGGGCCACGTGACCCTAATCTAAATGCTGTGTGGCCCGGAATGCCACATGTAAAACTGAACAAAAGATCATTAAACTGCCAACTCCTCAATTTCAATAAATGCTTGCCTCATGATCAGAGCAAGATCAGTATCCATACAAGTGCAAAAAGCACGTTATTTATCTATGCTTATTTGGCTCCATTTACAGCTTTGAGCACACTCATGAATCTCAATAATTAGTCAGAGGCTTGACACCGAGTGAACAAGAACCTAAGCTCGTATGTGAATCTGGTGAATTACAAAACTTTATACCAACATTAAGAAACTTGTTTCAGAAATGCAATGCCAAGAGTCACATAAAGAAGTCAGCCTCTGAAAGGTGATTATACTTTTCTTTTTCACAGAATAAGTTTAGGCCTAATGAATACAAAAAAATCCTATCCATCAATATTTTATGGTTGACTGGCTATTGGAAAATATGAACTGTAACTCTATTGCACTAAGCATGGAGAATTAGGGCTATATATAAACTAAGTGTTCAGAATTTTAACATGTATAAGTTCTGCAGCATGACCTTATGATCTGTAAATTAATGTGGCCCAAGAAGTGAAAAGACTGTGCAACCTGGCCTAATGGACAGCTGGTACGTAAATAATAATTCTAGGATAATGACTTGGAAACAAGCAACACAATTCTTTAGCCATCTATTTTGGAACTGAAAGCTTTTACAATCACTAAACCTTTGAGAAATATTGGGCTAGCATATCAAAATCATTATCCATGATATTTGTCCATGATATCACATCGATGGAAGACAATACATCACCAAGCATCATCAGTTACAAGGGAAAAACTATATACAAATACTTGCAAAATTATGCTGTCCACTAAAACAATCAAAATATCTTACCCATTTTCTTCCCAGGCTTGTGTGAAGGTTCCATATTCTTTAGATTTTGCAATAATCTCCTTATAGAGTCCCAAGACAGCATAGGTTACCTGTTGGAAAGTTTATTCATTCTCAGGCATACTATACAAAAAGCATAACAAAATGAAAATGAACTTTTTTTCTTATCATATGTATATCATATGTATATATATTTATTTAATTATTTATATTTTGCTTTGTCGCTGTCTCCCGCATTAGCGAGGTAGCGCAAGGAAACAGACGAAAGAATAGCCCAACCCACACACATACACATGTATATACATACATGTCCACACACGCAAATATACATACCTATACATCTCAACGTATACATATATATAGACACAGACATATACATATATACACATGTACATAATTCATACTGTCAGCCTTCATTCATTCCCATCGCCACCCTGCCACATATGAAATAACAACCCCCTTCCCGCTCATGTCCACAACGTAGCACTAGGAAAAGACAACAAAGGCTACATTCGTTCACACTCAGTCTCTAGCTGTCATGTAATAATGCACCGAAACCACAGCTCCCTTTCCACATCCAGGCCCCACACAACTTTCCATGGTTTACCCCAGACGCTTCACATGCCCTGGTTCAATCTACTGACAGCACGTCGACCCCGGTATACCATATCGTTCCAATTCACCCTATTCCTTGCATGCCTTTCACCCTCCTGCATATATATATATATATATATATATATATATATATATATATATATATATATATATATATATATATATATATATATATATTTTTTTTTTTTTTTTATACTTTGTCGCTGTCTCCCGCGTTTGCGAGGTAGCGCAAGGAAACACACGAAAGAAATGGCCCAACCCCCCCCCATACACATGTATATACATACGTCCACACACGCAAATATACATACCTACACAGCTTTCCATGGTTTACCCCAGACGCTTCACATGCCTTGATTCAATCCACTGACAGCACGTCAACCCCGGTATACCACATCGCTCCAATTCACTCTATTCCTTGCCCTCCTTTCACCCTCCTGCATGTTCAGGCCCCGATCACACAAAATCTTTTTCACTCCATCTTTCCACCTCCAATTTGGTCTCCCTCTTCTCCTTGCTCCCTCCACCTCCGACACATATATCCTCTTGGTCAATCTTTCCTCACTCATCCTCTCCATGTGCCCAAACCACTTCAAAACACCCTCTTCTGCTCTCTCAACCACGCTCTTTTTATTTCCACACATCTCTCTTACCCTTACGTTACTCACTCGATCAAACCACCTCACACCACACATTGTCCTCAAACATCTCATTTCCAGCACATCCATCCTCCTGCGCACAACTCTATCCATAGCCCATGCCTCGCAACCATACAACATTGTTGGAACCACTATTCCTTCAAACATACCCATTTTTGCTTTCCGAGATAATGTTCTCGACTTCCACACATTCTTCAAGGCTCCCAGAATTTTCGCCCCCTCCCCCACCCTATGATCCACTTCCGCTTCCATGGTTCCATCCGCTGCCAGATCCACTCCCAGATATCTAAAACACTTCACTTCCTCCAGTTTTTCTCCATTCAAACTCAGCTCCCAATTGACTTGACCCTCAACCCTACTGTACCTAATAACCTTGCTCTTATTCACATTTACTCTTAACTTTCTTCTTCCACACACTTTACCAAACTCAGTCACCAGCTTCTGCAGTTTCTCACATGAATCAGCCACCAGCGCTGTATCATCAGCGAACAACAACTGACTCACTTCCCAAGCTCTCTCATCCCCAACAGACTTCATACTTGCCCCTCTTTCCAAAACTCTTGCATTTACCTCCCTAACAACCCCATCCATAAACAAATTAAACAACCATGGAGACATCACACACCCCTGCCACAAACCTACATTCACTGAGAACCAATCACTTTCCTCTCTTCCTACACGTACACATGACTTACATCCTCGATAAAAACTTTTCACTGCTTCTAACAACTTTCCTCCCACACCATATATTCTTAATACCTTCCACAGAGCATCTCTATCAACTCTATCATATGCCTTCTCCAGATCCATAAATGCTACATACAAATCCATTTGCTTTTCTAGGTATTTCTCACATACATTCTTCAAAGCAAACACCTGATCCACACATCCTCTACCACTTCTGAAACCACACTGCTCTTCCCCAATCTGATGCTCTGTACATGCCTTCACCCTCTCAATCAATACCCTCCCATATAATTTACCAGGAATACTCAACAAACTTATACCTCTGTAATTTGAGCACTCACTCTTATCCCCTTTGCCTTTGTACAATGGCACTATGCACGCATTCCGCCAATCCTCAGGCACCTCACCATGAGTCATACATACATTAAATAACCTTACCAACCAGTCAACAATACAGTCACCCCCTTTTTTAATAAATTCCACTGCAATACCATCCAAACCTGCTGCCTTGCCGGCTTTCATCTTCCGCAAAGCTTTCACTACCTCTTCTCTGTTTACCAAATCATATTTATATATGCAGGGAAAAAATGCAATTGAGTGGGAGATGTATAAAAGAAAGAGACAGGAGGTCAAGAGAAAGGTGCAAGAGGTGAAAAAGAGGGCAAATGAGAGTTGGGGTGAGAGAGTATCATTAAATTTTAGGGAGAATAAAAAGATGTTCTGGAAGGAGGTAAATAAAGTGTGTAAGACAAGGGAGCAAATGGGAACTTCAGTGAAGGGCGCAAATGGGGAGGTGATAACAATTAGTGGCGATTTGAGAAGGAGATGGAGTGAGTATTTAGAAGGTTTGTTGAAGGTGTTTGATGATAGAGTGGCAGATATAGGGTGTTTTGGTCGAGGTGGTGTGCAAAGTGAGAGGGTTAGGGAAAATGATTTGGTAAACAGAGAAGAGGTAGTAAAAGCTTTGCGGAAGATGAAAGCCGGCAAGGCAGCAGGTTTGAATGGTATTGCAGTGGAATTTATTAAAAAAGTGGGTGACTGTATTATTGACTGGTTGGTAAGGTTATTTAATGTATGTATGACTCATGGTGAGGTGCCTAAGGATTGGCGGAATGCGTGCATAGTGCCATTGTACAAAGGCAAAGGAGATAAGAGTGAGTGCTCAAATTTCAGAGGTATAAGTTTGCTGAGTATTCCTGGTTCCATCTGCTGCCAGATCCACTCCCAGATATCTAAAACACTTTACTTCCTCCTGTTTTTCTCCATTCAAACTTACCTCCCAATTGACTTGACCCTCAACCCTACTGTACCTAATAACCTTGCTCTCATTCACATTTACTCTTAACTTTCCTCTTTCACACACTTTACCAAACTCAGTCACCAGCTTCTGCAGTTTCTCACATGAATCAGCCACCAGCGTTGTATCATCAGCGAACAACAACTGACTCACTTCCCAAGCTCTCTCATCCCCAACAGACTTCATACTTGCCCCTCTTTCCAAAACTCTTGCATTCACCTTCCTAACAACCCCATCCATAAACAAATTAAATGAAATGTATGAAGTCTGTTGGAGATGAGACAGCTTGGGAAGTGAGTCAGTTGTTGTTCGCTGATGATACAGCGCTGGTGGCTGATTCATGTGAGAAACTGCAGAAGCTGGTGACTGAGTTTGGTAAAGTGTGTGAAAGAAGAAAGTTAAGAGTAAATGTGAATAAGAGCAAGGTTATTAGGTACAGTAGGGTTGAGGGTCAAGTAAATTGGGAGGTAAGTTTGAATGGAGAAAAACAGGATGAAGTAAAGTGTTTTAGATATCTGGGAGTGGATCTGGCAGCAGATGGAACCATGGAAGCGGAAGTGAATCAAGGGTGGGGGAGGGGGCGAAAATTCTGGGAGCCTTGAAGAATGTGTGGAAGTCGAAAACATTATCTCTGAAAGCAAAAATGGTTATGTTTGAAGGAATAGTAGTTCCAACAATGTTGTATGGTTGCGAGGCGTGGGCTATGGATAGAGTTGTGCACAGGAGGGTGGATGTCCTGGAAATGAGATGTTTGAGGACAATATGTGGTGTGAGGTGGTTTGATCGAGTAAGTAATGTAAGGGTAAGAGAGATGTGTGGAAATAAAAAGAGCGTGGTTGAGAGAGCAGAAGGTGTTTTGAAATGGTTTGGGCACATGGAGAGAATGAGTGAGGAAAGATTGACCAAGAGGATATATGTGTCGGAGGTGGAGGGAATGAGGAGAAGTGGGAGACCAAATTGGAGGTGGAAAGATGGAGTGAAAAAGATTTTGAGTGATCGGGGCCTGAACATGCAGGAGGGTGAAAGGCGGGCAAGGAATAGAGTGAATTGGATCGATGTGGTATACTGGGGTAGATGTGCTGTCAATGGATTGAATCAGGGCATGTGAAGCATCTGGGGTAAACCATGGAAAGTTCTGTGGGGGCCTTGATGTGGAAAGGGAGCTGTGGTTTCGGGCATTATTACATGACAGCTAGAGACTGAGTGTGAACGAATGGGGCCTTTGTTGTCTTTTCCTAGCGCTACCTCGCACACATGAGGGGGGGAGGGGGACGTTATTCTATGTGTGGCGAGGTGGCGATGGGAATGAATAAAGGCAGACAGTGTGAATTGTGTGCATGTGTATATATGTATGTGTCTGTGTGTGTATATATATGTATACATTGAGATGTATGGGTATGTATATTTGCGTCTGTGGACGCGTATGTATATACATGTGTATGGGGGTGGGTTGGGCCATTTCTTTCGTCTGTTTCCTTGCGCTACCTCGCAAACGCGAGAGACAGCGACAAAGCAAAATAATAAATAAATAAATTTATTATACTTTGTCGCTGTCTCCCGCGTTTGCGAGGTAGCGCAAGGAAACAGACGAAAGAAATGGCCCAACCCCCCCCCATACACATGCATATACATACGTCCACGCACGCAAATATACATACCTACACAGCTTTCCATGGTTTACCCCAGACACTTCACATGCCTTGATTCAATCCACTGACAGCACGTCAACCCCGGTATACCACATCGCTCCAATTCACTCTATTCCTTGCCCTCCTTTCACCCTCCTGCATGTTCAGGCCCCAATCACACAAAATCTTTTTCACTCCATCTTTCCACCTCCAATTTGGTCTCCCTCTTCTCCTCGTTCCTTCCACCTCCGACACATATATCCTCTAGGTCAATCTTTCCTCACTCATTCTCTCCATGTGCCCAAACCATTTCAAAACACCCTCTTCTGCTCTCTCAACCACGCTCTTTTTATTTCCACACATCTCTCTTACCCTTACGTTACTCACTCGATCAAACCACCTCACACCACACATTGTCCTCAAACATCTCATTTCCAGCACATCCATCCTCCTACGCACAACTCTATCCATAGCCCACGCCTCGCAACCATACAACATTGTTGGAACCACTATTCCTTCAAACATACCCATTTTTGCTTTCCGAGATAATGTTCTCGACTTCCACACATTCTTCAAGGCCCCCAGAATTTTCGCCCCCTCCCCCACCCTATGATCCACTTCCACTTTCATGGTTCCATCCGCTGCCAGATTCACTCCCAGATATCTAAAACACTTCACTTCCTCCAGTTTTTCTCCATTCAAACTCACCTCCCAACTGACTTGACCCTCAACCCTACTGTACCTAATAACCTTGCTCTTATTCACATTTACTCTTAACTTTCTTCTTCCACACACTTTACCAAACTCAGTCACCAGCTTCTGCAGTTTCTCACATGAATCAGCCACCAGCGCTGTATCATCAGCGAACAACAACTGACTCACTTCCCAAGCTCTCTCATCCCCAACAGACTTCATACTTGCCCCTCTTTCCAAAACTCTTGCATTTACCTCCCTAACAACCCCATCCATAAACAAATTAAACAACCATGGAGACATCACACACCCCTGCCGCAAACCTACATTCACTGAGAACCAATCACTTTCCTCTCTTCCTACACGTACACATGCCTTACATCCTCGATAAAAACTTTTCACTACTTCTAACAACTTTCCTCCCACACCATATATTCTTAATACCTTCCACAGAGCATCTCTATCAACTCTATCATATGCCTTCTCCAGATCCATAAATGCTACATACAAATCCATTTGCTTTTCTAAGTATTTCTCACATACATTCTTCAAAGCAATAAATATAACATTGAAATGTATATGTATGTATATGTGCATGTGTGAGCATTTATGTATATATATATATATGTGTATGTGTGTGGGTTGGGCCATTCATTGTCTGTTTCCTTGCGCTACCTCGCTAACGTGGGAGATGGTGGTTAAGTATAATAAAAAAAAATTTAGAAATTATCCCTGGAGATAAGGAAGAAAGAATGCTTCCCATGTTTTCCCTGCATATTGTAGAAGGCAACTAAAAAGCGTGTGAGGAGGGGTTGGAAATCCTCCCCTCCAGTTTTTACTTTTCCAAAAGAAGGAACAGAAAAGGGGGCCAAATGAGAATTTTCCATCTAAGGCTCAGAGCCTCTGTTCTTGATGCTACCTCACTAACACGGGGAATGTCGAATATATATGAAAAAAATCTTGAAATATCAGGGTGAAAACCTTCTAATTCATATTAACTATATTTTCCTAGTTCAGCTATGAGTGGCTCTACAAGTGACATTACTTTTAAAATTTAGATCTGAAACATATGCAGCAGCTAATTTTCTTGCATATACAAACTCACATTTTGCATGATACAAAAATATACTTCTTTTCCTCAAAGTAAGTAAAAAAATTACTGTAACTAACCTGTGGGGCTACCTGTTCAGTCCCTACACATATCTCCTTATTGAATATGAACGCCATCACATACTGGTTCTTCATACAGTTCCCATTAATGGCACCTGTTAAAAATCCTTGCTCTTCATTACCTGCAATAAATTAAACTACATTTCATATGTTATTCTCTTACTTTATGAAGTTTCTTAAATGAGTGTATTGATATTCATCAGCAACAAAGTATTTCACCATCCTCCTCCTGCAGCTTCAAGTCCCAATCACTCAGAATCTATTTTCACTCCATCCATCTCCAGTTTGGTCTCCCTACTGTCCTTGTTCCCTCCACTTCAAACACAAATATCCTCTTTGTCAACATTTCCTCACAGGTTCTCTCTATATGTCCAAACCATTTCACTACACCCTCTTCAGCTCTCTCAAACACACTCTTTCTATTACCACACATCTTCCTTACCCATTCACTGCTTACTCAATCAAACCACCTCACATCAATCTCCTCTGCACAGCCTTATTTGTATCCCATGCCTTGCATCCATATAATATTGTTGGGACTATTATGCCTTTAAACATACCTATTTCTGCCCTTCCAGCTAACATTCTCTTTCTCCACACACTCTTCAGAGCTCCCAGAACCTTCGCCCCCTCCTTCATCCAATGACTCACTTCCACTTCCATGGTTCCATTCACTGCCATGTCCACTCCCATATATATACAAAACTTCACTTCTTCCAATTTTTCTCTATTTAAACTCATATCCCTACTACCCAGTCCCTTAGCCCTGCTTTACCTCATAACCTTGCTTTTATTCATATTCAATCTCAACTTTCTCCCTACACACACTATTCCAAATTCAGTTACCAACTTCTGCAGTTTCTCAAATCTGCCACCAGTGTTGTATCATCAACAAACAATTGACTCACCTCCCAGGCCCTCTCATCCCCTATATACTACATATTCACCCCTTTCTCCAAGACTCTTGCATCTACCTCCCTCACCATAACATCCATAAACAAATTGAACAACCATGGTGACATCACACACCACTACTGCAGACCAACCTTAACTTGGTACCATTCACTCTCCTCTCTTGCACACTTTGATAAAAACTTCTTACTGCTTCTAGCAGCTGCCTTACCACATTTCAAATTACACAAGGCTTTCAACACTCTCCATGACTCTCTCACTTCGCATACCACTCCAACCCAAACACCCTACATACACTACTTTTTTCTGTACATTCAATAAAATAAGACCTTTTTAAAAATGCATCAAAACCAACTGGAAGCATTTGTATAGATAAGATAATAATCAATACTTCCACTAAATACTGTATATATGGTCTTACTCAAAGCCTGTCCTGTTTGTTTGGGGGTATGATTCAACAAAGAATCACTGTTTTCTTCCCTTTCCATTTCCATTTCCAAGGTATCACTAAAATCTTCTACTTCCACCTTTGGGTCACCCCTGAAAGTAAGCAGACTTGCATCACACTATAATTCCCATCAGTAAAAGATCAAGCAAAATGAGACATGGATTTACAACTATGCCAAGATGATTCTAGTCATAAAATAAATGTAAATGAAATTTTTTTTTTTTTTTTTTTGCTTTGTCGCTGTCTCCCGCGTTTGCGAGGTAGCGCAAGGAGACAGACGAAAGAAATGGCCCAACCCACCCCCATACACATGCCTTGATTCAATCCACTGACAGCACGTCAACCCCGGTATACCACATCGCTCCAATTCACTCTATTCCTTGCCCTCCTTTCACCCTCCTGCATGTTCAGGCCCCGATCACACAAAATCTTTTTCACTCCATCTTTCCACCTCCAATTTGGTCTCCCTCTTCTCCTCGTTCCCTCCACCTCCGACACATAAATCCTCTTGGTCAATCTTTCCTCACTCATTCTCTCCATGTGACCAAACCATTTCAAAACACCCTCTTCTGCTCTCTCAACCACGCTCTTTTTATTTCCACACATCTCTCTTACCCTTACGTTACTTACTCGATCAAACCACCTCACACCACACATTGTCCTCAAACATCTCATTTCCAGCACATCCATCCTCCTGCGCACAACTCTATCCATAGTCCACGCCTCGCAACCATACAACATTGTTGGAACCACTATTCCTTCAAACATACCCATTTTTGCTTTCCGAGATAATGTTCTCGACTTCCACACATTCTTCAAGGCTCCCAGAATTTTCGCCCCCTCCCCCACCTTATGATCCACTTCCGCTTCCATGGTTCCATCCGCTGCCAGATCCACTCCCAGATATCTAAAACACTTCACTTCCTCCAGTTTTTCTCCATTCAAACTCACTTCCCAATTGAATTGACCCTCAACCCTACTGTACCTAATAACCTTGCTCTTATTCACATTTACTCTTAACTTTCTTCTTTCACACACTTTACCAAACTCAGTCACCAGCTTCTGCAGTTTCTCACATGAATCAGCCACCAGCGCTGTATCATCAGCGAACAACAACTGACTCGCTTCCCAAGCTCTCTCATCCCCAACAGACTTCATACTTGCCCCTCTTTCCAAAACTCTTGCATTCACCTCCCTAACAACCCCATCCATAAACAAATTAAACAACCATGGAGACATCACACACCCCTGCCGCAAACCTACATTCACTGAGAACCAATCACTTTCCTCTCTTCCTACACGTACACATGACTTACATCCTCGATAAAAACTTTTCACTGCTTCTAACAACTTTCCTCCCACACCATATATTCTTAATACCTTGCACAGAGCATCTCTATCAACTCTATCATATGCCTTCTCCAAATCCATAAATGCTACATACAAATCCATTTGCTTTTCTAAGTATTTCTCACATACATTCTTCAAAGCAAACACCTGATCCACACATCCTCTACCACTTCTGAAACCACATTGCTCTTCCCCAATCTGATGCTCTGTACATGCCTTTACCCTCTCAATCAATACCCTCCCATATAATTTGCCAGCAATACTCAACAAACTTACACCTCTGTAATTTGAGCACTCACTCTTATCCCCTTTGCCTTTGTGCAATGGCACTATGCACGCATTCCGCCAATCCTCAGGCACCTCACCATGAGTCATACATACATTAAATAACCTTACCAACCAGTCAACAATACAGTCACCCCCTTTTTTAATAAATTCCACTGCAATACCATCCAAACCTGCTGCCTTGCCGGCTTTCATCTTCCGCAAAGCTTTTACTACCTCTTCTCTGTTTACCAAATCATAGTGCCATTGTACAAAGGCAAAGGCGATAAAGTGAGTGCTCAAATTTCAGAGGTATAAGTTTGCTGATATTCCTGGTTCCACTTGCTGCCAATCCCACTCCCGATATCTAAAAACACTTAAACAACCTCCATATAAAACACCAAACAACATACCACCCAATTTACAATACCCACACCCCAACAGACCCTAATAACCATGCTCACATTCACATTACCACAAAACAATCCTCTACACAACACTTATACCAAACCTCATACACGCATCTTCTTTCTGTCAGTTAATTCTCACAAGAAACAACACCAAGCGATGTATCTCAGCAACAACAACTGAAACACTTCCCAACTCTCGTCATATCCCCAACAGACTTCCATAGACTTGCCCCTCTTTCCACAAACACTGCAATTCACCTTCCTAACAACCCCATCCATAAACAAAATTAAATGAAATATATGAAGTCTGTTGGAGATGAGAACAGCTTGGGAAGTGATCAGTGTTGTTCGCTGAAGATACAGCGATGGTGTGATGATTAAATGTGAGAATATGAAGAAGATGTGGACTGAGTTGGGTAAAAGTGTGTGAAAGATTGATTGTTAAGTAGTAAATGTGGAATAAGAGCAAGGTTTTATAGGTACAGTAGGGGTTGAGGGTCAAGTAAATTGGGAGGTAAGTTTGTATGGGTGAAAAACAGGATGATGGAAAGTGTTTTTAGATATCTGGGAAGTGGATTTGGGCAGCAGATGAACCTTTGGGAAGCGGAAGTGTATAAACAAGGGGGGGGAGGGGCGAAAATTCTGGGAGCCTTGAAGATGTGTGGAAAGTCGAAAACATTATCTACTGTAAAGCAAAAATGGTTATGTTGAAGGAATAGTATTCCAAACAATGTTGTATGGTTGCGAGGCCTTGGGCCTATGGATAGAGTTGTGCACAGAGGGAGGAGTCCTGAAAATGAGATGTTTGAAGG
Source organism: Panulirus ornatus (assembly GCF_036320965.1). Classification (NCBI taxonomy): domain Eukaryota; kingdom Metazoa; phylum Arthropoda; class Malacostraca; order Decapoda; family Palinuridae; genus Panulirus; species Panulirus ornatus. The sequence goes on along the minus strand of NC_092249.1, from coordinate 841,795 downwards.
ACAATATGTGTTTGAGGTGTTTGATCGAGTAAGTAATGTAAGGGTAAGAGAGAGTGTGGAAATAAAAAGAGCGTGTTGAGAGAGCAGAAGGTGTTTTGAAATGTTTGGGCACATGGAGAGAATGAGTGAGGAAAGAATGACCAAGAGTGATATATGTGTCGTAGGTTGGAGGGAAAGAGGAGAAGTGGGAGACCAAATTGGAGGTGGAAAGATGGAGTGAAAAAGATTTTGAGTGATCGGGGCCTGAACATTCCTGGAGGTTGAAAGGCGGGCAAGGAATATAGTGAATTGGATCGATGTGGTATACTGGGGTAGAAGTGCTGTCAATGGTTGAATCAGGGCATGTTGAAGCAACTGGGGTAACCATGGAAAAGTTCTGTGGGGCTTTGGAATGGAAAGTGATCTGTGGTTTCGGGCATTAATTACATGACACTAGAACTAGTGTGAACGAATGGCCTTTGATGTCTTTTTCCACGCGCTACCCACGCACACATGAGGGGGGGGGAGGGGGACGTTATTCAATGTGTGGCGAGGTGGCGATGTAATGATAAAGGCAGACCAGTGTGAATTAGTGTGCATGTTTATATATGTATGGTCTGTGTGTGTAAATAAATATTATACATGATATGTATGGGTTTGTATAAGTATTGCGTCTGGTGGACTCGTATTAATACTATGTGTATGGGGGTGGTGGGTAGGGCCATTCCTTTCAGTCTGTTTCCTTGCGCTAAAAAACCCTCGCAAACGCGAAGACATGCGACAAAGCAAAATAATAAAAAATAAATTTATTATAACTTGTCGCTAGGGCTCCCGCGTATGCAGGTAGCGCAAAATGACAGACGAAAGAAATGTGCCCAACCTCCCCCCATAACACATGCATATACATACGTACCACGGCACGCAAATATACATACCTACACAGCTTTCCATGGTTTACCCCCAGACACATCACATGCCTGATTCAATCCCCCTGACAGCACGTCACAACCCGGTAAACCACACGCACCAATTCACTCTATTCCCTTGCGGGCTCCATGTCACCCTCCTGCATGTTCAGGCCCCAATCACACAAAATCTTTTTCCACTCCCATCTTTCCACCTCCAATTTGGTCCCTCCCTCTTCTCCTCGTTCCTTCCACACCGACACATATATCCTCTAGGTCAATCATTCCTCACTCATTCCTCCATGTGCCCAAACCATTTCAAAACACCCTCTTCAGCTCTCTCAACAGCTCTTTTTATTTCCTCACACATCTCTCTAACCCTTGACGTTACTCATCGATCAACCACCTCAACACCACACACATTGTCCTCAACATCTCTATTTCCACACATCCATCCTCCCTACTACACAACTACCTATCCAAAGCCCCGCCTCGCAACCATACAACATTGTTGGAACCAACTATTCCTTCAAACATACCCATTTTTGCTTTCCGAGATAAATGTTTCTCCGACTCCAACACATACTCAAGGCCCCCAGAATTTTCGCCCCCTCCCCCACCCTGACCACTTCCACTTTCATGTGTTCCATCGCTGCCAGATTCACTCCAGCTATCTAAAAACACTCACTTCCTCCAGTTTTTCTCCATTCAGAACTCACCTCCCAACTGACTTGACCCACAAACCCTACTGACCTAATAACCATGCACTTATTCACATTTACTCATACTTTCTTCTTCCACACACTTTACCAAACTCAGTCACCATCTTCTGTCAGTTTCTCACATGAATTCAGCCACCAGCGCTGCTATCATCAGCGTACATCCAACAACTGACTCACTTCCCAAGCTCTCATCACCCAACAGACATCATACATGCCCCAACTTTCCAAAACCTTGCAATTACCTCCCTAACAACCCCATCCATAAACAAATTAAACCAACCATTGATACAACACACAACCCCTGCCGCAAACCTACAATCACTTGAGAACCAAACACCTTACACACTCTTCCTAACACGAACACATTTCCTTACATCCACGATACAAAAACTTTCACACTACTCTAACCCCCAACTATCCCCTCCCCTCCTCCCCCCTCGAAACTACCATATAATTCTTAATTTATTTATGATTAATATTTTTTGACCTTCCACGATAGGCATCTCCAAAAACACTTCAAAGAGCCCATCTTCCCCCCCACCCCCGCTTCCTCCTCTGACCGAAGAATCCAAAATTCAACAAAAAAATACAAAATCCAAATGCTAATCAAATATAAATACACCCCAACAAACAGACCCATCACACAACAAACCCATGAAATGACACTTAAAAGACTAATAGCAAGTATATCAAAAATGAATCACATCACGCACATATCAGAGATAGGGGAAGGGTCCAAATCATTGTCAGTTAATCCAAATGCGCTACCTCGCAAACGCAGTTGGATATGGTGGAATAGAAAAATAAAAAAAAATTTAGGTAAAAATATCCCTGGAGATAAGGAAGAAAGAATGCTATCCCATGTTTTCCCTGCATATAGTAGAAGGCAACAAAAAAGCGTGAGAGGAGGGTTGGAAAACCTCCCCTCCAGTTTTTACTTTTCCAAAAGAAGAACAGAAAAGGGGTCCAATGAGAATTATCCATCTAAGGCTCAGAGCCCTGTTTCATGATGCTACCATCACTAACACGGGGAATGTCGAATATATAAAAAAAAATCTTGAAATATCAGGGTGAAAACCTTCAAAAAATCATATTAACTATAAGTTCCTAGTTCACTAGAGTGGCACTACAAGTGACATTACTTATTAAAATTAGATCTGAAACATATGCAGCAGCTAATATTCTTGCATAAACAAACTCACATTTTGCATGAATACAAAAATATACTTCTTATTTCCCCCTCAAATAAGCAAAAAAATTACTGTAACTAACGCTGTGGGGCTACCTGTTTTCAGACCCACACATATCTCCTTATTGAATATGACGCCATCACAATACTGGTTCTTCATAACAGTTCCCATTAAATGGCACTGTTAAAATCCTTGCTCTTCATTACCTGCAATAAAATTTATTAAACAACATTTCTAAGTTATTCTCTACTTTATGTAGTATCTCTTAAAATGAGTGTATTGATATTCATCAGCACAAATTAATTTCACCAACCTACTCCTCCTGCAGCTTATCAAGTCCAATCACTCAGAATCTATTTTTCACACACACCATCCATCACCATTTGGCTCCCCTACTGTCCTTGAACCCTCCACTTCTAAACACAAATATCCTCTTTGTCAGCATTTCCGCACAGGTTCTTCTCTCTATATGTCCAAACCAAGATTTTCATACACCCCTCATTCAAGCTCTCTCAAAACAAAAAAACAACTCTTTCTAATACCACTCATCATCTATCCTTATCCCATTCACTGCTTACTTCAATCAACCACCTCACATCAAATCTCCTCTGCACAGCCTTATTTTGAATCCAATGCCTGCATCCATAATAATATTGTTGGGACTATTAACCCTTAAAACATACCTATAACTACCTTCCACTAACATTCCTTTCTCCATCACACACATCAGAGCTCCCAGAACCTTTCGGCCCCTCCTTCATTCCAATTGACTCACTTCCACTTCCATGGTTCCATCACTGCCATGTCCACTCCCATATATATACAAAAAACTTCACTTCTTCCAATTCTCTCTAAAATTAACCAAATATCCCTACTACCCATATCCCTTAGCCCTGCTTTATAACAACCCTCATAACCTTGCTATTATTCAAAATTCAATCTACATTCCTCCCACACACACTATTCCAAATTCAGTTCCCACTTCTCAGTTTTCTCAAATCTGCCACCCATATTTGGTATCATCACCAAACAAATGACTCACCTCCCCAGGCCTCACTATCCTCCCCTATAAACTACATATACACACCTATCTTTCCATCTTCCCCCCCCCCTCCCCCTCCAAGACTCTTGCATCTACCTCGCTCACCATAGAACATACATAAACAAATTGAACAACCATTGATTGACATCACACACCTACTGCAGAACCAAACCTTAACTTGGTACATTCACAATCTCCAAGTTACACTCTCCCTCTCTTCAACACTTTGATTAATAAAACCTTCTTACCGCCTTCTAGCAGCTGCCTTACACCGACATTTCCAAATTAAACACAAGGCATTCAACACTCTCCATGACTCTCTCACTTCGCATACCACTCCAACCCCAAACCCCTAAATACAATACTTTTTTCTGTACATTCAATAAAATAAGACCTTATTAAAAAGCACAAAACCCAACTGGAAGCATTGATAGATAAGATAATAATCAATCTTCCACTAAATACTGAATATATGGTCTTACTGGGGGGGAAGCCTGTCCTGTTTGTTTTGGGGGTATGATCAACAAAGAATCACTGTTTTTCTTCCCTTTCCTTTCCATTTCCAATTCCAAGGTATCACTAAAATCTTCTATTCCACCTTTGGGTCCCCTGAAAGTAAGCAGACTTGCATCACAACTAATAATTCCCATCAGTAAAAGATCAAGCAAAATGAGACATGGATTTACAACATGCAAGATTATTCTAGTCAAAAAATAAATGTAAATTGAAATTTTTTTTTTTTTTAGTTTTTATGGCTTTAGTCGCTGTCCCCCGCGTATTGCGAGGTAGCGCAAGAACAGACGAAAGAAATGGCCCAACCCCACCCCCAAACACATGCCTTTGAATTATCATCCCACTCCCAACTCTTACAGCACGTCAACCCCGTATGAACAAAACCAAACCACATCTCTCCAAATCACTCTATTCCTTGCCCTCACTTTCAACCTCCTCAATTCAGGCGGCCCGATCCACACAAAATCATATCACTCCATCTTTCCCCCACCACTCCATTTGGTCTCCCTCATCTCTCGTTCCCACCACCTCCACACATAAATCCTTTTGTCCAAATGCTCTTAACCCTCCACATATCTCCGCCCTCCCTCATGGAATGACCAAACCATTACAAAACACTCCTCTATGCCACGCACACACCACATCTCGATATTATTCCACAACACTCACTTAACCCTTACGTTACATACACGATCAAACCACCTCACACCACACGCAATGTCCCTCAAAACTCATTACCAGCACATCCATCCTCCACGCACAAACTCAACCCATATTCACGCCTCGCAACCAATACAAACATTGTTGTAACCACTATTCCCTATCCTCTTTAACACAACCCATTTATGCTTATCCGATAATAATTAAACACTACTATCCAAAAAAAAAACACAACATTCTTAAAGGCTACCCAGAATTTTTCCGCCCCCACCCACCTGATGATCCCCCTTACCGCTGTGCCATGGTTCCATCCGCGCCATATCCACTCCAATATCAAAAACACTTCTTGTTCACTTCCCCCATCCCCCTCCAGATATTTTCATACCCCATTTTCTCTACCCTCCAACATGTCCAACACACTTCCAATTGAATTGACCCTCAACCCAACAGTACCTAATAACCATTGCTCCTAAAATTATATATTTCACAATATACAAACTCTAAACATTTCTTCTTATATGCCACAAAACACTTTACCAAACTCAGTCACCATTCTTGCAGCTTTCCTCTCTTTCTTCTTTCTGGGGGCTTCTTCCTTCTCTTCTTTCCTTCTCTTTTTCCTCACATAATCAGCCAACCACGCTGTTATCATCAGCGACCAACAACTGACTCGCTTTTTTCCCTTCCCTCAAGCGCAAGTCCTCATCCCTCTCTTTATTCTTTCCTTCTCTTCTTCTCTCCTTTCACCCTTTCTTCTCTTCATCCCACATCCCAACAGACTCTTCAATACTTGCCCCCACTTTAATTTTTTTTTGTACCGTTCTTCTCTTTCTTTGCTTGTTTCTTTTCTTTTCTTTTTCCTCTCTTTTTTTTCTTTCTTTTTTTTTATTTGTTTATCTTCGCCACCCACCCACCCTCGCTGCCCGCCCCTCCTGCTTCTTTGCCCTGCCCCCCTCCCCTCTTTTAAAACACAAAAATATATAATAAAATCCCAAACTCAATAAAAATTATACCAACAAATAAATAAAACCAATTAAAAAAGAAAACAAAAAAATAACAAAAAGAAAACAAAAAAAAAAAAAAAGGACCCACCCCCACAATCAAACGCCCACCCAACCCCCCCCAACCCAAAACGCACCAAAACCACCCCATTTCCCAACCCCCCCCCGCACCCCATCTCCACCCCCACCCACCCATCTACCCCACACCCAAACCCCACAACTCTCCCTTCCCCCCATCCATCCCACCACTCAACCCCCAAAACCCCCACAACAAACCCCCCAAACCCACCCCCCCCACCCACACCCAACAACCAACACAATCCCCCTCTCCACACACAAACCCCCACACACCACAACACAACCCAAACTACACCCACCCCACCCACACATTTAACCCCACCCCAACCCCAAAATCAAAACACCACAAACCACCCCCCCCACCAACCAAACAACAACAACTCCCATGCTCCCCCCCCCCCCCACCCCCCCCCCAATCCACCCTGGCGTGCTCCCCCCCACAAACCACCCGCCGCCCCCCCCCCCCCCCCCCCCCCCCCCCCCCCCCCCCCCCCCCCCCCCCCCCCCCCCCCCCCCATACCCCCCCTACAGCCCGGGGGACACCACCACAAAGCCCACCCCCCCCACAAAACAACACAACCCAACCACACCCCCCCCAAAAACAATACCCCCCCACAACTAACACAGCAGCCCACCCCCCCCCGCCCCCACCCCCCCCCCCAACAGAAAACAACCAATCCGCACCCCCCCCAATTCTACAAGCACACCACACCCCATACTTGAAGTCACAGTAACAAGCCAAACCACCCCCCCACACCGAACCCAACCCACCCCAAACCAAAATCCCCTCCACCACCCCCCCCCCAACCCCTCCCCCACAAAACTACAAAATAGCCCACCCACACAATATCCCCAATTGCCATAGGTATTCAATGGCACAAAAGCACGCAAATTCCGCCAATCCTCCATGTACGTCTCACATGAGTTCCTACATACATTAAATAATAACCTTACCTCAACCATTCAACAATACATGTCACACTCACCCTTAATTAATAATTCACTTCAATCCATCCAAACATGCTGCCTATGCCGCTATTACCCCAATCTCCCGCAAAGCTTTTACTACCTCTTCTCTGTTTACCAATCATTTTCCCTAACCCTCAGCACTTTGCACACCACCTCGCCCAAAACACCCTATATCTCCACTTCTCTCATTCAACCATAATTCAACAAACCTTCAAAATACTCACTCCATCTCCTTCTCACATCACCACTACTTGTTATCACCTCCCCATTTGCGCCCTTCACTGAAGTTCCCATTTGCTCCCTTGTCTTACGCACTTTATTTACCTCCTTCCAGAACATCTTTTTATTCTTCCTAAAATTTAATGATACTCTCTCACTCCAACTCTCATTTGCCCTTTTTTTCACCTCTTGCACCTTTCTCTTGACCTCCTGTCTCTTTCTTTTATACGTCTCCCACTCAATTGCATTTTTTTCCCTGCAAAAATCGTCCAAATGCCTCTCTCTTCTCTTTCACTAATACTCTTACTTCTTCATGCCACCACTCACTACCCTTTCTAATCAACCCACCTCCCACTCTTCTCATGCCACAAGCATCTTTTGCGCAATCCATCACTGATTCCCTAAATACATCCCATTCCTCCCCCACTCCCCTTACTTCCATTGTTCTCACCTTTTTCCATTCTGTACTCAGTCTCTCCTGGTACTTCCTCACACAAGTCTCCTTCCCAAGCTCACTTACTCTCACCACCCTCTTCACCCCAACATTCACTCTTCTTTTCTGAAAACCCATACAAATCTTCACCTTAGCCTCCACAAGATAATGATCAGACATCCCTCCAGTTGCACCTCTCAGCACATTAACATCCAAAAGTCTCTCTTTCGTGCGCCTGTCAATTAACACGTAATCCAATAACGCTCTCTGGCCATCTCTCCTACTTACATAAGTATACTTATGTATATCTCGCTTTTTAAACCAGGTATTCCCAATCATCAGTCCTTTTTCAGCACATAAATCTACAAGCTCTTCACCATTTCCATTTACAACACTGAACACCCCATGTATACCAATTATTCCCTCAACTGCCACATTACTCACCTTTGCATTCAAATCACCCAACACTATAACCCGGTCTCGTGCATCAAAACCACTAACACACTCATTCAGCTGCTCCCAAAACACTTGCCTCTCATGATCTTTCTTCTCATGCCCAGGTGCATATGCACCAATAATCACCCATCTCTCTCCATCAACTTTCAGTTTTACCCATATTAATCGAGAATTTACTTTCTTACATTCTATCACATACTTCCACAACTCCTGTTTCAGGAGTACTGCTACTCCTTCCCTTGCTCTTGTCCTCTCACTAACCCCTGACTTTACTCCCAAGACATTCCCAAACCACTCTTCCCCTTTACCCTTGAGCTTCGTTTCACTCAGAGCCAAAACATCCAGGTTCCTTTCCTCAAACATACTACCTATCTCTCCTTTTTTCACATCTTGGTTACATCCACACACATTTAGGCACCCCAATCTGAGCCTTCGAGGAGGATGAGCACTCCCCGCGAGACTCCTTCTTCTGTTTCCCATTTTAGAAAGTTAAAAAAATACAAGGAGGGGAGGATTTCTGGCCCCCCGCTCCCGTCCCCTCTAGTCGCTTTCTACGACACGCGAGGAATGCGTGGGAAGTATTCTTTCACCCCTATCTCCAGGGATAATATACATATATATATACACATACACACACATACACACACACATGCACATATACACACACACACATACATATATATACATGTGAAAAATGTAAGAAACAATTTAGAAAACTGAAACTTCCAGCTTGAAATGAAATGAAAAAATGAATGTCACATAATGGTTCAACCTCTGGCTATGGAAAGGAAATGTTTAATTTATTTACACAAAATGTCAATAGTAGTTCTCATCAATTTAACCACTGTATCAATAAGCTTCAATGTCTAAGCTACATTTTTTCCAATTTCACTATTTTCTTGTCAAAGCACCATGTATGAAAACTATCACTCCAGTAACACAACTCAAATGTAAATCAAATGTCAATATATAATCTACAAGCATTACACTCAGAATTAAGACTCACCCAATCTCTGGCCTGGATGTTAGGTTCTTTATGACATCTTCAAACTTGCATAACGATGAGATTTTTCTCTTTCCTCGAGACCGAACATTGAGAGGTATGTCTAAGGTGTGAAATGTGGTACTGTTACGCTTAACAAAATCTTTTAAGTAAAAGTTTAAAACAAATAGGTCCACATCTTCAGAATTCACAATCAATCTGCCAACCAATGGAAGAAGGCCTTCTATTTCTTGCAAGCAAGACTCGCGCTGGACAATAGTCATCCACTTCAATCCCATCATTTCTGACCAGAAAGAATGAATGAGAAAAGTAAATCATGTTACTGAAAACACAGTAATGCATCAAACATCTTTAATGGGGAAAATAGTACATAATTTCTAAATCTCAGCACAAAAGAAGAGTACTGTCACTACATTCAAATATATGTAGATTAAAAGCTAATCTGGTAACACAAATTTTTCTCTTCTGTACTTATTGCCATTTTCCACATTAGCAAGGTAGCATTAGGAACAATACTATGAGCCTATGAAGAAAATTCCTAACATGGTTTCCCCTTCAGCTCCTGAAGGAAGTATTAATATGGGTGGGGAAAATTTCCAGAACTCCTGTCGCCTTCTACGACATGCAGGAGATACAAGGGTAGTATATTTACTGCCCTATCCCCAAACATAATCGAGTAAAAAAAAAAAAAGGCTTATAAGAGAAGAAAATGCTACTGACCACTGCAGCAAACATAATTGGAAAAAAAATGCTAGTAATTATTACCCTACTTCAAAGGCAATATCAAAAGTAAGCTGCAGATTGTCGAAGTACTTCCAATGTGTCTGCCACATTCCTGGAAAACTTTTTATATGCTAATGAGTATGCTCTTAGCAAATTACAGCTAAATCTCATGGTATCAAACTTTTAATACAGTCTTGGACTGCAGGAGCCTTTAGAAAGGTCCTGGGTAATATCATGATTCTTTCACAGAAATTGGTTCTGGGGCAAATATGTAAATGAATAAAAAAATTCAGACATGAGCAGCAACAAATGAGAAGATATTCATCAACTGTTAAGTGATAAGCTCACCCTCTAGCTCTCTCCTGTCTCTCCATTCATTTGGATCTGCTGTTTCCTCTATTTGGGCCTCTGCAATAAAACCAAGACACTAAGTTCTAACATTCAATAGAGGATAAAGAAAAACAATAATTCCAGTTCTGAATGTTAATCTATGGGAAAGCATCTTTAATGTCCATCCCTCTAGCACAGGGCATAAATCCATGTCAAATCTATCTAATACTTTTGTACTATAACATGATTTACTAATTGTCTGTAAATGGACAAATGTTGGGTTAAAAGTTTAATGGTTCCCAAAGCTTAAATGGACTTTCTGTGAAGATGTGGAGAGAACAAGGAAAGGGCAATATGAAGAAATTACATCAAAATTAATTCAAATCAAGTTAAAGGAGATACATCAGCAAATTCAAAGGTAAGCTGAAAGAGAAAACAATGGACACATACCAGAATTCATGTTGAGGTCATCGTGAATTTCATTATGGGTAGAAGGCTTGGAGTGTAGCTTGGCAATGAGATTGCCAATATCACGAAGTGTGACTGACTTGCCTGTTGTCTTTCTGACATAGTCCAGAAGAAATGCCTTATTTGGGCATGTCTGCATGATTTCCTGTAAATCCTTCACCTCATTTGCATCTAGTCGCCTTTGCTTAGGAAAACACTTGAAAGAGTCCTGTTATGAAAACAGAAAAGACAACCAATAATAAAATCAGAAAAAACAATATCGTTTCTAGACAAAAGATGAATAATTTTTCAAATTTGTCATTCAAGGATTTATCTCTCAATGTTTCCAAAATTTTATGACACTTCTCCATAAATGAAAAAGTGTACTTTTTACCTATTAACTGTAATATCAGTATCAATGGATGACCCTCTCTGAAGAAAAAATATACATATATAACAGGAGATGTGTAATAACTCAATGTTCAATAGAATATTGGCAAATAAGCATCCCTTCAGGGAATTACTACTTTAATATATGTTAATGTGCTGATAAGTACATTGAACCACACCCAAAAGCACAGATTTTGAAAATGGGTGACAATGCATGAAAAACATGTATTATTTATCTATCTATCCATCTATCTATCCCTGGTGCCCATTCCCTTTGGGAACTCCCATCAAGGGGGTGGCCATGGCAAAAGAATCTCCATCTATACCTATCCTAACATGCCTCTCTCACATATTTCTTTCCATTACTTATTTTCTAATAAAGTTATGATTCTATAAACCACACACAGTACTGTTCCCAGTGGATGGGGAGCTGTGGTTTTGGTGTATTATACAAGACAGCTAGAGAAGGAATGTTAGCAAATGCAGCCTTTCTTTGTCTGTTCCTGGGTCTGTACCCATGCTGAGGAAAGTGTTCCAGTTCTCTTTTATGTGCATGCCTTTCACCCTCCTGTATGTTTAGGCCCCAATTGCTTAAAATCTTTTACACTCCATCCTTCCATCTCCAATTTGGTATCCCCATTCACCTTGTTTCCTCCACTTCTGATACATATATCCTCTTTGTCAACCTATCCTCACTCATTCTCGCCATATGCCCAAATCATTTCAACACACCTTTTTCTGCTCCCTCTACCACAGGTTTTCATTACTACACACCTCCCTTACCCTTTCATTACTTAATCAAACCACTTCACACCACATATATTGGAGGAGGATGAAAGAATACTGTTCATGTGTCTCCAGCACATTGTAGGCAACTAACTGGGGAAGGGGATAGAAATTCTTCCATCCCATAGTACTTTTCAAATAAGGGACAGTGGAAGGAGCCATGTTAGGATTCTATCCTCTATGACCCAGTCATATGTTCTTGATGCTACATTGCTAATGTAGGACAAAGAAAAGATGTACAAAAGATGGAAACATACTGGCCTGGATGTGGTTATGTTGCAAGTGAAAATTTACCTTGTATTAAGTTGTATCATCAAAATGACAAAAATGGCATACAGTTTCATTAAGGAACTTCTCACTCTATAGGAGCCTACCATTTCCCTGCTCCTCATTGAAGAACCGCCTTGAAGCTACTGAAGCCCCATTAATAGGGTCTTGGAGTTGTGTATCAATAATAATGCATATCAGCATAAAAATCCCAAAACTTGCATAATCTTTATTTTAAGATTATGAACATTTCATTGGCAAAGAATTTCCTTTACACTGACCTCATTTGTTGTATGGCTGTGCACAAAGTTAGCCTTTGTGACCACCAACTTCTGTCCATCCTTGCTGGCACACACCTTCACAAATGCCCCACAGCCTTCTTTATGTGTTCTGCAAAGAATATTTGAAATGGTAACAGTTAAATAATCAATGCCATCATACATCACCTTTTGTTTTACAACTTTAAAGAAGTTATTTATTTTCAAGAATTCCTATTATGGCTTTCCACACCATTCACACAAACATGTGAAACTTTTTTACCAGCATGTAATCATAACTACCTATTCATATATATTTCATCTTTTTATAAGATGACTTCACTCATATATTTACATATTCAAAGACCACATCCAATGCTCTGACATGAACGTTTGGCTTTCACAGTGATGTAACATCAATGCTTTCCTTGGGGCAATGCTTCTATCTATGCCACATACACAATAGAGGCTAATATTGACAGAATGGAGACAAACTATCTCTTCATACAGGATAAACTCACCATCCAATTCATGGGTCAATCTCTCTTCTGAAGCCTTTTAGGAAACAAACCTCATTACATATTGGTCTTGAAAAGCTCTCCTTACCTCAACTCTCATTTGGTTACAACTCTGATGAACCACTCATTTATCCAAAGGAAGAATGATAACCTCTCTTCTTCAATTAGGGATTTCTTTGAGTTTTCAGCCAAAAGAGTCTTGAATAAGGATCTTATCTGCACACATTCACTCTCTAACTGTCAAGTAAAATGAACCAAAAACAAAGCCTACCATCCATAGCCAAGACCAGCATTCAAAGAAAAAAATTATGAAAACCTCCCCAATAAGATGACAATTACAATAGAAATATACTAACATTAATGTGGTGTGTTGCTATGGAGTGCATGGAATGGCTGCTTATGGAGAGGTCTGGCAGTGGTGCGAATGTCTGCTCAGACTGTCATCCACTTGTTGATGCACCAGCAATTGGTGCTATGCTAGAACTAGGATGTCTGGTATGTTTTAACTACAATATTGAAAATCAACATATATCTAATTTGCTGGGGAGGTTAGGTAAGGCTTTCATAAATCATGTTTTATAGATTATTCCACCTAACTTTATGTTGTAACTCCACATTTTCCCTTACATTCAGAACCCTTACCACTACTGCTTTAACCAATATCTTAAAATATAATACTCAATGTCAAAGTCATGATCAGTAACTTTTTATACTATTATCAACACACTGTACTCCAACTATGAAACATGATCACTCAGCATCCAAAGCTAGTTTCAAACTAAGACTAATATGGTATTCAGTGTTATCATATCATTTTCCCTGATATTCTTGACCATTTATCAATATTGCCTTATCTAATACTGTATTGAAAAAAGTAATCTAATCCAAATCATGCTCTGCAACCCATGTATTCTCTTATCACGATGAATAAAATCATTCACAATCCAAAGGTAATTCCAAACGATAGCTAAACCAATAAGTGCAATGTACTTTAAGTTGAGCACTCAACTTTCTGCGACATGGCTGGCAAAATCTATGCAAGAAGAATTACTTAGATGTTAATAAAAAGCAAATACATTCGTGTAATCAGAGTTAACACTAATGTGAGCATATAAGAACGGGCTTTCTCTTCTAACTTTGATACAAGAACTCACAACTTATGTCTTCAACAATAAACTTACTTCTGGTTTGGCCTTTGTCCTTTGGATTTGCTCTCATATGAACGACCTCCTTTTACACAAGCCCAATGGATCTCAGAGTAGACAAGAGCTGGATTCAAAGGTGTCTGCCGTCTCTTCTGAGCAGCTTTAATGGTTCTACAGTGACGCTTCCAGTAACTGATGTTCTGCTTCTTCTCCACCCTCCTGATGGCTTCGTGTAGTAATTCAAATGAGGAGAACTCTTCACCTTCTGAAAGAAGCGAAACATTCTCCAGGGAAACCATCCTTGGTTCTTGGCAGGATACACCACTAAGGATCTATGCGTTCCCTGTTCTTCATGCTACTACTCCTTACTATAAGGTTCCTCGTGACCACTGCTTCTCATCACTGACACCAAAATCAACTACCACATTATTTTCTAAATATGACGCGTTTTCCCACTCGAATCACAGCTAAAGTGATCACACGTGACGTCAGAGAGCATTAAGTAGGTGTATCTCTTAAAGAAGCATCAGTTACCGAGGTGGAACACCTTCCATCTAGGTCCCGGGATGTTTGTTTACATGCCCAACATGGCCACCTTGACAATCTATTCCCCGGAAATTATATATTTTCATCTGGTTATTGTCTCCCTTATCCATTCCCGTATCTATAAGTTCTACTTATATTGAAACATTAATGTTGGTTTCATTTCATTTTGTTTGCTATAATCAGTGATTAATGGTAATTTTTTTCATCTAAATTACCGATACTTAGTTCAGCATTATTATTAGTGATTGAATAAAAATGTTAGTACTTTAATATACAGCAATATATATTTCTTACAGAAGGGTGGAAACAAATGGATATCCATTCCTCAGTGTCTTTTCATTTTCTTAAAATCTCATACCAGCTCGCCTTTCCCGCCATAGCAACGTATCATCGCGGGGTATACGACAGGCTTCAAAAAAAATCTCGCTTGGCTTTATTATTAAAAAAAGACAAGAAGTTCCAGCCTCTTAAACTAATCTCCTATCACAACTCATACCAGGCGAAAGTAGAGAGGTTAAAGAAAAAAAGGGTTCACTCAGATGCCTGAAGAACCCTCCTCCCATACGAATTTTCGTATGATTCTTTACCTCTTTTTTGTTGTTGTTCCCTGAAGAAGCAGTAATACAAAAGGGAAAGATTTCCAACTACCTAATTTGGTTTTCTGTCGCTACGTAGACTATAAGTGGGAATTGCGATACGCCTTCTTGGTGTCTATCCCATCCCTAGGGCTGTTTGGTATAGAAAAAATATCAATGTATCCTTGAAAAAAGTTCATTGTGACTTTCAAATCTAAAGAAACTATTGTCATTTATAGCAAAGTACATCGCGCGCGTCTCCATGTTCATATAGATTTATGGTTGTCCGCAGAATATTTTTCAGGGAGGACAAATGTGAAATCTAGCGTATCGTTTGCGCTGACAAGCAAATCTAAAAAGAAATGTGAATTGATAAAAATTTTTCAAATATGAAAACTAAATGTATAATGAATGAGAAATGAAGAAAAATAACACCATTTCTCACTTTTTATCAAATCGCTAAACGAAGGGGGAGAGGGACATTTTAACCACCTACATTGCCAATGTTCATGCGTTGACGTCCCTCTAAACTCTTCTTTAGTGGCTTGTGGTTCACGACAACGTCTTTCCATGCACTTGGGTTTCAACGACATCGTTCCATACCATTCTCCTCCTCGGATCATGGCGGTATCATTCCATTCCCTTCTTGCCAGTGGATCACAGTGGAGTCTCTCCTAGCCCTCCAAGCCCTTGGATCAAAGTGGCGACTCTCCATGCCATCTTTCTTCACGGCAGCAATTCTACATGTCCTTCTGGCTCATGGCGGCATTTCTATGTGCCTTTCATACATGTTGATGATTGCGACATCTTTGTCATTCTTACATGTAGATCCGAGAGGCAAACCATGGCGACGCGCTCCAGTGACCTAGTGCAGTATAACAACTGTTTCAGTTACGTGCACTGCGGCAACGATAATTTCAGTTTTCTGTTACCAATGTCTCTTGTTCCTAGAATTTCAAGCTTCCCTAGTTCCAACCTTCTTCAGTACCCTTTTCAGCTGTCTACTATACCCTGCACAAGGTTTGCCCTGCATCAACAGGAGCAGCTCTCTCCAGTTCACTGCCCAGCAGCAACAGCAGTGTTCTCCAGTACCCTGCACTACAAGTCATCCAACAGAAACAGCAGCTGCTGTCTTTAGGACATTCAGATGTAGCCTGCGTTCTGCTGTTATGTTGCCTTCTTGTCCCGAAATTTGAAAAAAGCAAAAGTGACCCAAAGAACCATATGCCGTACAGTTTGCGAACTCCTTCCAACCAAACCTTTATATCTGCTGCACTGATTGTCCTTCATATCCGTCAAGTAAACTTGCCATTTGTGCCATCATGGGAAATGTGGTTGTTTCACTGTTCCAGTCCTCCTCTCCTCTCAGTAAATCAACTTTAAAGCGAAATGTTATTCTGATATACATGTCATTAAGCAGGAAGCATAATGCATTATTGTAAATTTCCATGCTAAATGGAATTCAGTGTATTGTAACAAAAATGTTGTGACGCTCAAGTTCATATCAAAAAGTCACTGCATTTCTAGGATTTTGATCCGTCGTCTGGATCTCATAAATATTGGCAGGTGTAAAAAAAATGAAATGTTTATACTAAAACATGATCAATAGAGGTTCATTTGAGGTAGCATTACTTTGAAACAAATGTCGACTTTCCTGAGTGTGTGAATGGTTAAGCGTTCGTGTGTGATGACATTGTACACGTGTACAAAGTCCTACTCACTTAAATTCAACTATGTTGCTTGCCGCTGGAAGGTCCTACGTCATCTGTACTCACTCCCTCGCTACTTGTGTATTCGATTGATTCTTCTGCTGTATCACTTCTTGTATATGATACTTCATGCTCTGAAAAAGTGAAACTATATTAGTAGCTTTTATATTCATAAGGCTATTATGTGTATTATAATCTATGGACATTCATTGTCTATATAGAACTATTCATGCTGTAGATAATATTAACTTACTAAAGGAATCGGACAGCAAAATCAAGAACAAGCAAGAGATGGCAGCACCAGCTCTGTATTTTGGTCTTGTTCCTTCACGTACAGACCTCAAGCTCCATGTACCATTCTCGCCTGTGATTGGTTAATGTATTTGAAGTTGATTTCTCATTGGTTCACTTACCTGAATTAGATCAGACTCTGAAAACCTAGAGACAACTGAACGCTCCTGTATTTTGTTTCCGGCCACGTACAATAGCAGAAGACGCCGAGTTCTGTCAAAGTATTGAAAGGTGTTCTCGTTATTAGTGAGCTATATTGCTAACATAAAAGGGCATTAACTATGTCCAGCTGATGTTCAGGTAGCGACGACGGTGCTTGTGAGACAGACAAAATGGAGAGTGTATGGTTACTGGCTCTGGTTGTATTGAGATGGTTAGCTGTGGCGGCTGGAGTTGAACTAACATTTGAGCTTCCAGATAATGCTAAAGAGTGTTTCTACGAGGAAATAGAGAAGGGAACAGAGTCAACGCTAGAGTTTCAGGTAGGTTATAGTTTTACGGATTTATTTCGTCTTACCCGTGAATGTTCTGCCTGTGTTATATATCTCGTTCCCATATTTATGTATGGATTATCATGCCGACAAGTCGTCAGACATTTTTATTTCCGTTTCGCAAGTGTATTGCGGGATTTCTAAAACTCCATCTCGAGTTACAGTGTTTAGGGTTGGGTGGCCTGGAGCGGAGATTCCAGGTACTGGGTAAGGTATCGTTGACTGGTTCTGTTTTAACCCAACAACTTTCCTTCATATTATGATGGCAGCAAGTAAGAACTGCAACAACCATGCAAGAGTGGATTCCCTGAAATCAAAAATTATATTTCATTCACGAGGTGTTACTTTTATCAACTTTCATATTGTATAAAATAAAAACTTGAGAAATCCAGACACAAAGTAGAAAAAGAATATAAACTGCTTGTAATATCATTAGGTAATCTAAGAGTTTATTCATGCATTAAAACTATAATTGCTTATTGAGAACTTTTAGAAAGTTTGAGTTTAAGGATGTTCATATTCTATATTTGGGAACCTTGTTCTTCTCTTATTGAATCATTGATTGATGGAAAGACAAAGAATTAAGAATGTGTCTTGTTCCATTTGCACTTAATCCTCATCATCCTATCATATTTGACCCAATAGCAAAGAGGGATTTGAAGGAGGGAAATATACTGTGCCAGACATCGGATTTACAAACCAAACATATTTCTCTATAATCTGAATAATGCACCTTATGGATTTATGTTGGCCTCAGGAACCATGCTTGTTCCATCTTTTTTTTTTTCTTATCATATTGAAGTGACAAATATTTATTGAAGGTCTTTAATGTAATTCTCTTAGGGTTTATGACAAATCCTTTAATATTACAATAGGTAGTGACTGGCGGTCACTATGATGTTGATGTGGTCTTGGAAGGGCCTTCACGGCAGATTCTGTACCGTGAGACCAAACAGCAGTATGGACAATTCCAGTTCACTCCAGAGATCTCAGGCACTTACCAAGTATGTAAAGGTTCCCTTTTGAGTGTTGGTTTTTAGTTTTTAATTGTTTTCTAGGAAGAAACCTATTTGAAGCAATGAGGAGTTTTTATTAAGAGAATAAGGCATGTGTGCAAGTAAGAGAAGAGGGTGAGTGAATTCAGGTCTGCAGAAGAGGTTTGTGATGGCCTTTTAATTTGTTTATGGATGAGGTAATGAGGGAGGTGAATATGAGAGTCTTGGAGAGGGGGCAAGTGTGTAGCCTTTATCGGGGTTGGGGTCTGGGAGGCATGTCAGTTACTGACTCAATGCTGATGGCAGATTCAAGTGAAAAACTGTAGAAACGTATTTGAGTTTGGGAGCGTGTGGGAAAGGAGAAAGTTGAGGTTGAATGTGATTAAATGTAAGGTTATTAGGTTTAGCTGTGGAGAGAGACACGTTAGTGAGAGTGTGAGCTTGAATAAAGAGAGCATGGAGGAAGTGGGTTTTAGGTACCTAAGAGTGGTCATGGGAGCAAGTGGAGCCATGAAAGCTGATGTAAGTGAGAGTGTTTAAAAGGGCTAAAGTCCTGGGCTCACTGACGGATGTTTGGAAATAAAAGTCACCGTCAACAGTAGGAAAGATAGGTATGTTTGATGGTACTGTAGTTTTGATCATGTATGGATGGAAGGCATAGGCTCTAGATGAAAAAGTGCAGAATGGTGTTGATGTGTTGGAAATAAAATATTTGAGGACAATATTTGGTGAAAAGGAGGGTTGATTGAATGAGAAATTATTTTAAAAAGGGTTAGAGAGAGGTGTAGTAGTAAGATTATGTATGAGAGCTGAAGAGGATATGCTGAAATTGTTTAGATTTGGGAAGAGGATGACTGAAAGAGTATACATGTATGAAATGAAGAGAACAAGGTAATGGGGAAACCAAGGACTAGGTTGTTCTGACTTCTGCCATATCCACTACCAGGTAGCTGAAGCACTCAGTTCCCTCTAGGTTCTCCCCATTTAAATTCACAAACAGTCCCCCCTGTCTCCCCTCTATACTCCTCATTACCTTACATCAATTCACATTAACTCTCAACTTCTTCAATTTACAAACTCTCCCAAACTCAGACACCTGCTTCTGGAGGTTTTCTTTTTGCCATGAGAGCTGTGTCATCTGCAAACAGCAAATGCCTCACCTGTACATCTATCTCTGTAGCTTCAAGACCCTCACAATTACCTCCTTACCACACTGTCCCTACCAGCAACCATTCAACAATTATACTTCATGTTTTCCCATCAGACCTACTTATGCAGATTTCTTGGCCTTCTTTTTGCGTTTTTCTTTTCTGAAAGAAATGTATTTTTGATATGTCTCCCCAGCATTTAGCAAGGGATGAGTGCTTAAAAATGGGATTTAAAGCAATTTAAAAAAAAAAACTGCTAAATAATATTTATACATTCCAATGATGAAAACAACTCTTGTATTGAAGAATTGTGGTACTAAAAAGAATTGTTGTACTTCTTTTTGATATAATTATAATACTCTATAAAGTACTGATTATTGTTACTTGTTTGACTGAATGTTCCATTGAAATCTGTAAAATCAGTTTGTCTCTGTTCAAGCAGAGCTTAGCAAGCTGCACAATTTTAAGTGTAGTGCATGCTTAGGGATTTAAATGGAATGAAACCTTTTTGCAGGTGTGCTTCAGCAATGAGTTTTCAACATTTAGTCACAAGCTCATCTATGTAGATTTTCAAGTAGGAGATGAGCCTCAGTTACCAGGAGTAGGAGAACACTTTACTGCCATGACTCAGGTGAGTTAGATATCAGCATATTATGTATAGTAAATATGTTTGGGGCAGCCAGAGCTGTTAGGAAGACACTGGTTGTATGCCATTGCTCTCCCCAAGAAACTTTCTGTTAGGAAGACTCTGGTTGTATGCCATTGCTCTCCCCAAGAAACTTTTGGGCCAGAGTACCATCACTCACCTTTGCTTTTTTCCCATAGCTCTACCAAGACCATGTCAATTTCCTGGAATGTAGATTTTCATCATTTTATTTGGCAAATACCTAACTAATCCATGAGAAATTAGGACACAATAGATTATTTTCATCTGGTATTAATCATAGACCCATTAGCATAGTTGGCAAGGCATATTGTAGGATTGTCATTATGGTGGGGATTAATGAACTCATATTGGAGAAATGCAAAGTGGATAATGAAGAGAGGGAGATTTTGAATTAGTCTTCTCTCCTCAAACAATGAGCCCTGTTGTGAGCAGAGAGACAGCCTGAATTTCAGGGGGGTTAAGATCTCTCCAGCTCCTCATCTGTTTTGGCAGGAAATCATAGATGTTCACCATTCCACAACGGTTCACCCATGTTTTGGCTAGTCATTAGTTCACATGGTTCCCTCAGCCAGTCAGTGACTTAGTTCTAACAGTCACACAGACACTAGTTCCATTCAAACTTTAAATTGCATTTAAAAACCTCCCATGCACACCAAGGTGGAAGTCCATCATCATGAATATCTAAAAGAAAGAGAGTGCTGAAATTGTTTGGACATTTGGCAAGGATGAACAGACAGACTTGGTAAGAAGATATACATGATTGGTTTGAAGTGAGTATGATAATGCATCAGTAAAGTGTAATGTTTTGTGGTTGTGTTTTATGGGTGAGGCAGTTGTTTATAACAAGGTGGGTGGATGGTAGTATACTGCTAGACTACTGTGAAACAAAATTTATTGCCACAGTTGTAAATAGGTTGTTGATTTGTTTGCTGAATCGGAGGAATTGCTTTGAGGATTTTTGTTGATTTTTCCAAAAACATTTGGGCATGCACTTAGTCCCCACTGCATATTCTAACTGATGAACATTAGTTTCAGCCACCACACTTCTGCTCCTAATTTTAGGAAATGACAGTACAGGAGAGGATATCCAGCACTCTTACTCCTATAAGTTGCCATCGACACAGGATATACAATGTATGGTTAACATTATTCTCTGTGATAATAGGTGGTAAAGTAATAATTATTGGGAATGCTGCTTACCATATCATCATATCCTTGTGCATTCTCTTTCCGATAGTACAGTAGTTTGTAGGGAGCAGGTGGTTGGAAATGTTTCTAAGTTTTTGTAGAGTGCATAAAATTGATATCATTAATCTTTCCCTACTTTCCTGTTTTCCACTGAATATGAAATAGAAAATATCTACTTGTGAGCCCAGCCAAGAGGTGACTCTTTCTCATATACGGTGTTGTAATGAAGAAAGTTTTTGAATTGTATGTTTTTTATTTACAGATGGAGTCTTCCTCGCAAAAGATTCATGAGGATCTAAACTCAGTTATTGATTACCAGACCCATCATCGGCTACGTGAAGCTCAGGGGCGCAAAAGAGCAGAGGATCTCAATGAACGTGTTCTCTTCTGGGCTGTTGGAGAGACCTTGGGCATTTTAGTCATTACTGTGGGTCAGGTAATGGTTCTCAAGAACTTCTTTGCTGACAAGAAGGCAAATCAAGCTGCTTATTGAACTGTCATTTAGCTGGCCCTCTCACTTGGCCAGTCACTTTGCTTCTAAAAAAAAACAACAAACAGGCCACTTGTTGAGAGTAATCACTTTGCCAGATCTGGCAGGCTGAATAATTTGTTAAGTTGCCATCATATAAGAAGTGTCCGGCTTCATTCTGATGATTATCATAGGTATGCCACAAAGGTATCTTAATCATATTTTTGGTAGTGTGGTGATGCTGTATTCTGCTTTGATTATTAGGAAAATTTATGAGGTTTTCAGTTAAATGTTCAAGGATTTGTAAATAAGTTTCAAGGAAATGTGGCTGTAGAATATGCCACTTTAGTACCCCTGTTCCTGTTATTCAGGCATTTGGTAATATCCAAGAAGAATCTTACTTTGATATTTTTTCCTTTACAGACTCATTTTTTTTTTACATTACTTTCATCCATATTTGAATATATCTTTTAATAGCATATTTACTTTTTCAGCCTTGCCATCTGACTTCAAAAATTTCCTGATACTTATTTTTGCTTTTGTCTATGACGCAAATTCCAAAATAATTAAATGAGCAAGGAAACCAGCCAGATGTGAATGACATGTAATTTCTGCTGCCTGGGCCATAGTGTTTGGGTAGAATTTTGGGTTAATTCTGACAAAGAAATACATCTAAATCTAGCACAGGTCTCAGCACTTTACTAGGAGAATGACCCAAGCTGCAGGTGTTACCAAACTCTGTCTGCCTGAGGTTACACCATGAATGAAATTCCTTTGGTGAGGCTGTATCATTTGGAGTACAGTCTCATCAAAGAACATCTCACTCCAAAGGAGTCTACATTTCCCTGCCACTGGAAGTAGTGCAGAGATGTACTTGTTGGACAGTAGATGTTCCAATACCTTTGCTGTTAAGATTTATTTGTATGGAAATAGTTTATAGGCATAATAGAACAAATTATTCAGTGGAAGTTAATGATCCTGAAGGATCTTATTTGTGTGTGAAGTTGACCTAGGAATTAGTGGTAATATGAGGCTGACTAAGTAAGGGGCAGTTGCATCAACTGTCACGTTAATATGATTACAGAATATTTTTAAGCAAGGCCTCAGTGTGCATGTGCTTTTGTTAACCACGAGTGTTTATAGTTTGAAAATGACAGTCTTCATTACTGTTGGTTACACTTTCATGTTGACATCTAAATTATATGTGTGCAAGATGTTCCAAGCTCATTTTAATTATTTGAAAAAGATTTTGTGAGTGTAGCCGAATGTGCAAGTCATATTTCATATTACAGTTAAGTTTTGAAGTTATGAAGTTATGGCTGTGTGAAAGATCTGTATATATAGAGTTATATCTAAGTGGGAGATTTATATGAATGCAACAAAAATTTTTCTTTATAGTTTTGGTGGTACTGATAAATGGTTCTAGTTCAAGACTTGGTACAGACATGAACAGGGACAGTAGCACAAGTCACGATGTGGAAAACATAAGATTCATTAATAATTCATCAAAGCCTATCTGAAGATGAAAATATTTTCATATTTATTTATACGGTATATTTGCTTAATAATATGAGTAATGTTAGTTTTATCTGGATTTCCATATCAATATTTTACATTATTTTCGATAAGACTTAAGAACTTGTTTTTGGTCAAATGTAGAATTGTGGGCAATTAGCATAGGAATACTTTCACTTTTCGTGTTTTGCTTAGTGTGATTAAAAAAAAAAAATTGTAGTGTCCTGTCTTAATAAATGATGTTTCACAGTATATTCATTACAGTTCACTAAAGGATTCCTTTTCAACCATTTTTTTCTATTTTATTTATTGTACAGATGGAATTCATGCCATTATGATTTTTTCTTCTTTTTACTGGTATTTATATTATGCTGTGCAAGATTGCATACCTGATAATTATTGTCTTTGTTGATCAAGTAATATTTCAGACAAGATCCTTTACTTTTCTGTTCTCACGGTTGAACAATTTAAGGAATTAGGTAATTTACCTTGTAACATATCACTAACTGCTTAAATGCGATTAATGACCCACTCATGTTTACATCCTTCAATTCAACAGGCCACACTACATAAAAGAATGTCATTTTTGCCTGTGATGTCTGGATCATAACTCTCGTGTAACTCCCATGCTGAATTTTTAAATAAAACATAAAGCATGAATTTAATATCAAAGTTTATATTCCACAAGTACTAGTACTCTACTCAACAGGCTATAAGACTCATAGTTAGCTTAGAGGACAGAGAAGGGGTATGAAGGAAACTGCTGTTCTTTCATGGGTGCTGATTCAATGAAAGTACCAATTATATCACCTGATTCGTCAGCATGATATGATACCTGTGGTAAATTTAGTTCAAATGAAAATGGAAATCATGTGACTAACTGAAAAATTGATTAGAATCACCTGCCATATCAACACAGAAGGGCAAATGCAAGGTTGCTTATGCTTCCCTCTATGTCAACTGTGTTTTTCAGCATCTACAAAATTTTTATGTTCTTAGTATTTCAGCAAATGGCTGAAGTATAAAGGCAAGAGAAGAAAGGTGAACGCTCGAATTACAAAGGTAAAAGTTTGTTAAATGTACTTCGTAAGTTGTATGGGAAGGTGGTGATTGAGAGGGTGATGGTATCCAAAGAGCATCAGGCTGGTGAGGAACAACAATGTATCTTCAGGAGTGGTAGAGGATGTGTGGATATGGTGTTTGCTTAGAATTTGTCAGAAATACTTCAAGAAAGGTGGATCTATATGAGGCATTTATGGATCTGGAAAAAGCACCAGATAGGTTGATAAGAGCTGCTTTATGGAAGGTGTTATAAATATGTGGTGCGGGAGGAAAGTTACTTGAAGAAGCATGGAGTTTTTATCAAAAATAAGGTCTGTTTGTGTGAACAGGAGAGGAAAGTGAATGGTTTCAGGTTGGTCTGTGGCAGGGGTGTGTAATTTGTTTATGGGTGGGGAGGTGAGGGAAGAGAATGTTAAGGTCTAACTCACGGAGAAGGGCAGGTCTGCAGTTTGTTCAGGGTGCGAGGACCAGGGAGGTAAGTCAAATTTGATTATGCCAAGGTTTTGGTGGCAGATATGAGTAAGAAATTGCATAAGCCGATTCCAGAGTATGAGAGAGGGTGTGAAAGGAGAAAGTTATGAGTTAAAGTGAATGTCTGGGAAAGTGTGAAAGGAGGTTTAAAGTGAATGAAACCAAGGATATTACATGAGCAGGGAAGACATGTTAGTTGTAGTATGAATTTGAACCTGGAGAAAGTGGTGTGTATAGATACCTGTCAGCGCATGGAACCATAGGCCTTGCTGAAGTAGGCCACTGGGTGGGTGATTGGCTAATGTCCTAAGCACATTGAGGAGTTTGTGGAAAGGTTATTGTCTGTGAGGTAAAGATGAAAAGGTTGATTCCACAGTAGTCTCAAATGGTGTTGTATGTATATGAGGCTTGGGCCATAGTTGAAAGAGGGTGGCTGTGTTGAAAATGAAGTGGTATATGGTGTGAAGAGGGTTGACTGAAGAAGAAATGAAAGAGTAAAAGAAAGGTGTGGAAGTAAAAAGAGTAAGAATCAGAGAGCTGAAGAGGGTGTGCTGATGTGGTTTGGTTGGAAAGGATAAGGAGACAGGCTTACTGACTGGGTATACATGTTCAAAGAGGAGGGAACAAGGAAAAGGTGGAAACCAAGGAGAAGAAAAGATGTAGATGAATCATGGAAACTGGTCCTGAACATACAGGTTGTGAGGTATGCATGGGTCAAATGACTTGAAGTAAAGTGGTATGAACGGGGCAGTATGGTGTCAATGGGCTAAACCAGGGCATATGAAGTTGTCTGGGTAAACCAAGAAATGGTCAATGGAACATAGCTTTAGGTAGATAGCTGCTCTGACATGACAGCTAGATTTAAAAGAATGATGCTATTCTTCATCTGTTCCTGGCTCTACTTTCCTGTGTGGGAAATGGCAAACAAGTATAAGAAAAAATATGACTTTTTAATATAGCCCTAGGACCCCCTTACATGGGGCTCCTGCAGCTTTGAGACTGAACTCCAACCTATCAGGAAAAGGGAAATTATGGACTCCTTAGGACTGAGAAAGCCTTGACGAGACTGGACTCATTGCCAAACTTTGAAGATGATAAAGCCTTGCCCTAATTGACTTTTCACTTGCAGGGTAACCACCTTCAGGCAGAGTATGGTAATACCAACCTAAGTATGTAATAGTACATTTAGAGATACGTGATTTTACAAAAATTATTTACTCACTGATTCAATGTGTTCCACTTACACCAACCCTTGACTTTACTCCTAAGACCATTCTTCACCTTTACCCTTGACCTTTGTTTCACTTAGAGCTAAAACATCTAGGTTCCTTTCATTAAACATAATTTTTTTTTTTTTTTGTCGCTGTCTCCCGCATTTGCGAGGTAGCGCAAGGAAACAGATGAAAGAAATGGCCCAACCCACCCCCATACACATGTATATACATACGTCCACACACGCAAATATACATACCTACACAGCTTTCCATGGCTTACCCCAGACGCTTCACATGCCTTGATTCAATCCACTGACAGCACGTCAACCCCGGTATACCACATCGCTCCAATTCACTCTATTCCTTGCCCTCCTTTCACCCTCCTGCATGTTCAGGCCCCGATCACACAAAATCTTTTTCACTCCATCTTTCCACCTCCAATTTGGTCTCCCTCTTCTCCTCGTTCCCTCCACCTCCGACACATATATCCTCTTGGTCAATCTTTCCTCACTCATTCTCTCCATGTGACCAAACCATTTCAAAACACCCTCTTCTGCTCTCTCAACCACACTCTTTTTATTTCCACACGTCTCTTACCCTTACGTTACTTACTCGATCAAACCACCTCACACCACACATTGTCCTCAAACATCTCATTTCCAGCACATCCATCCTCCTGCGCACAACTCTATCAATAGTCCATGCCTCGCAACCATACAACATTGTTGGAACCACTATTCCTTCAAACATACCCATTTTTGCTTTCCGAGATAATGTTCTCGACTTCCACACATTCTTCAAGGCTCCCAGAATTTTCGCCCCCTCCCCCACCCTATGATCCACTTCCGCTTCCATGTTTCCATCCGCTGCCAGATCCACTCCCAGATATCTAAAACACTTCACTTCCTCCAGTTTTTCTCCATTCAAACTCACCTCCCAATTGACTTGACCCTCAACCCTACTGTACCTAATAACCTTGCTCTTATTCACATTTACTCTTAACTTTCTTCTTTCACACACTTTACCAAACTCAGTCACCAGCTTCTGCAGTTTCTCACATGAATCAGCCACCAGCGCTGTATCATCAGCGAACAACAACTGACTCACTTCCCAAGCTCTCTCATCCCCAACAGACTTCATCCTTGCCCCTCTTTCCAAAACTCTTGCATTCACCTCCCTAACAACCCCATCCATAAACAAATTAAACAACCATGGAGACATCACACACCCCTGCCGCAAACCTACATTCACTGAGAACCAATCACTTTCCTCTCTTCCTACACGTACACATGCCTTACATCCTCGATAAAAACTTTTCACTGCTTCTAACAACTTGCCTCCCACACCATATATTCTTAATACCTTCCACAGAGCATCTCTATCAACTCTATCATATGCCTTCTCCAGATCCATAAGTGCTACATACAAATCCATTTGCTTTTCTAAGTATTTCTCACATACATTCTTCAAAGCAAACACCTGATCCACACATCCTCTACCACTTCTGAAACCACACTGCTCTTCCCCAATCTGATGCTCTGTACATGCCTTCACCCTCTCAATCAATACCCTCCCATACAATTTGCCAGGAATACTCAACAAACTTATACCTCTGTAATTTGAGCACTCACTCTTATCCCCTTTGCTTTTGTACAATGGCACTATGCACGCATTCTGCCAATCCTCAGGCACCTCACCATGAGTCATACATACATTAAACATAATACCTATCTTAATTTTCTTTTCATCTTGGTTGCATCCACAACATTCAGGCATCCCAGCCTAAACCTTCAAGGATGATGAGCACTCCTTGCTTGGCTACTCCTTATGTTCCACCTTTTAAAAACTGAACAAGAAGGGGAGGTTTCGAACCCCCCTCAGTTGCTTTCAACAGCATGCGTGGAATATGGAGGTAGAATTCTTTCTCCCCACCCCAGGAATTATTCTAAGGTCAAAATTTATAATACTGTATCAAAGTTTTTAAATATCTTTTTCATGCAGAAATCTGCTGGCACTTTTACATATTTCTCAAACTTATCAAACTTTTAGTAGTTCTAACACTGCAGCTCTTACACCTAAACAGTAGCAAAATATTTTCATCCATTTACATAAAATATTCTTTGTTTTCTGGCTACTGATCTTGTTACTTATTCCTTTAAAAATATGATTATACAGGAATTGCAGTGGAATTTATTAAAAAAGGGGGTGACTGTATTGTTGACTGGTTGGTAAGGTTATTTAATGTAAGTATGACTCATGGTGAGGTGCCTGAGGATTAGCGGAATGCTTACATAGTGCCATTGTACAAAGGCAAAGGGGATAAAATAGAGTGCTCAAATTACAGAGGTATAAGTTTGTTGAGTTTGCTTTGAAGAATGTATGTGAGAAATACTTAGAAAAGCAAATGGATTTGTATGTAGCATTTATGGATCTGGAGAAGGCATATGATAGAGTTGATAGAGATGCTCTGTGGAAGGTATTAAGAATATATGGTGTGGGAGGCAAGTTGTTAGAAGCAGTGAAAAGTTTTTATCGAGGATGTAAGGCATGTGTACGTGTAGGAAGAGAGGAAAGTGATTGGTTCTCAGTGAATGTAGGTTTGCGGCAAGGGTGTGTGATGTCTCCATGGTTGTTTAATTTGTTTATGGATGGGGTTGTTAGGGAGGTAAATGCAAGAGTTTTGGAAAGAGGGGCAAGTATGAAGTCTGTTGGGGATGAGAGAGCTTGGGAAGTGAGTCAGTTGTTGTTCGCTGATGATACAGCACTGGTGGCTGATTCATGTGAGAAACTGCAGAAGCTGGTGACTGAGTTTGGTAAAGTGTGTGAAAGAAGAAAGTTAAGAGTAAATGTGAATAAGAGCAAGGTTATTAGGTACAGTAGGGTTGAGGGTCAAGTCAACTGGGAGGTAAGTTTGAATGGAGAAAAACTGGAGGAAGTAAAGTGTTTTAGATATCTGGGAGTGGATCTGGCAGCGGATGGAACCATGGAAGCGGAAGTGGATCATAGGGTGGGGGAGGGGGCGAAAATCCTGAGAGCCTTGAAGAATGTGTGGAAGTCGAGAACATTATCTCGGAAAGCAAAAATGGGTATGTTTGAAGGAATAGTGGTTCCAACAATGTTGTATGGTTGCGAGGCGTGGGCTATGGATAGAGTTGTGCGCAGGAGGGTGGATGTGCTGGAAATGAGATGTTTGAGGACAATGTGTGGTGTGAGGTGGTTTGATCGAGTAAGTAACGTAAGGGTAAGAGAGATGTGTGGAAATAAAAAGAGCGTGGTTGAGAGATCAGAAGAGGGTGTTTTGAAATGGTTTGGGCACATGGAGAGAATGAGTGAGGAAAGATTGACCAAGAGGATATATGTGTCGGAGGTGGAGGGAACGAGGAGAAGTGGGAGACCAAATTGGAGGTGGAAAGATGGAGTGAAAAAGATTTTGTGTGATCGGGGCCTGAACATGTAGGAGGGTGAAAGGCGGGCAAGGAATAGAGTGAATTGGATCGATGTGGTATACCAGGGTTGACGTGCTGTCAGTGGATTGAACCAGGGCATGTGAAGCGTCTGGGGTAAACCATGGAAAGCTGTGTAGGTATGTATATTTGCGTGTGTGGACGTATGTATATACATGTGTATGGGGGTGGGTTGGGCCATTTCTTTTGTCTGTTTCCTTGTGCTACCTCGCAAACGCGGGAGACAGCAAAAAAAAAAAAAAAAAAAAAAGTTGAGTATTCCTGGGAAATTATATGGGAGGGTATTGATTGAGAGGGTGAAAGCATGTAAAGAGCATCAGACTGGGGAAGAGCAGTGTGGTTTCAGATGTGGTAGAGGATGTGTGGATCAGGTGTTTGCTTTGAAGAATGTATGTGAGAAATACTTAGAAAAGCAAATGGATTTGTATGTAGCATTTATGGATCTGGAGAAGGCATATGATAGAGTTGATAGAGATGCTCTGTGGAAGGTATTAAGAATATATTGGTGTGGGAGGCAAATTGTTAGAATCAGTGTAAAGTTTTTATTGAGGATGTAAGGCATGTGTATGTGTAGGAAGAGAGGAAAGTGATTGGTTCACAGTGAATGTTGGTTTGCAGCAGAGGTGCGTGATGTCTCCATGGTTGTTTAATTTGTTTATGGATGGGGTTGTTAGGGAGGTGAATGCAAGAGTTTTGGAAAGAGGGGCAAGTATGCAGTCTGTTGTGGATGAGACAGCTTGGGAAGTGTCAGTTGTTGTTCGCTGTTGATACAGCGCTGGTGGCTGATTCGGGTGAGTATCTGCAGAAGCTGGTGACTGAGTTTGGTAAAGTGTGTGAAAGAAGAAAGCTGAGACTAAAGGTGAATAAGAGCAAGGTTATAAGGTACATTAGGGTTGAGGGACAAGTCTTGGGAGGTAAGTTTGAATGGAGAAAAACTGGAGGAAGTGAAGTGTTTTAGATATCTGGGAGTAGATTTGGCAGCAGATGGAACTATGGAAGCATAAGTGAATCATAGGGTGGGGGAGGGGGCAAAAGTTCTGGGAGCGTTGAAAAATGTATGGAGGTCGAGAGCGTTATCTTGGAAAGCAAAAATGGGTATGTTTGAAAGAACAGTGGTTCCAACAATGTTATATTGTTATGAGGCGTGGGCTATAGATAGATTTGTGCGGAAGAGGGTGGATGTGCCGGAAATGAGATGTTTGAGGACAATATGTGGTGTGAGGTGGTTTGATCGAGTAAGTAATGATAGGGTAAGAGAGATGTGTGGTAATCAAAAGAGTGTGGTTGAGAGAGCAGAAGAGGGTTTTGAAATGGTTTGTTTCACATGGAAAGAATGAGTGAGAAGAGATTGACAAAGAGGATATATGTGTCAGAGGTGGAGGGAATGAGGAGAAGTGGGAGACCAAATTGGAGGTGGAAAGATGGTGTGAAAAAGATTTTCAGTGATAGGGGCCTGAACATGCAGGAGAGTGAAAGGCATGCAAGGAATAGAGTGAATTGGAATGATGTGGTATACCGGGGTCAATGTGCTGTCAATGGATTAAACCAGGGCATGTGAAGCGTCTGGGGTAAACCATTGAAAGTATTGTGGGGCCTGGATGTGGAAAGGGAGCTGAGGTTTCGGTGCATTATACATGACAGCTAGAGACTGAGTGTGAACGAATGTGGCCTTTGTTGTCTTTTCCTAGTGCTACCTCACTCACATGCTGGGGGAGGGGGTTGTCATTTCATGTGTGGCAGGGTGGCGACAGGAATGAAAAGGGGCAGACAGTATGAATTATGTACATGTGCATATATGTATGTGTTGAGATGTATAGGTATGTATATGTGCGTGTGTGGACGTGTATGCATATACATGTGTATGTGGGTGGGTTGGGCCATTCTTTCGTCTGTTTCCTTGCGCTAACGTGGGAGACAGTGACAAAGTATAATAAATAAATAATGTTTCAGTTAACCGTGTAGGTATATAAAGTAAGCCAAAATATTGTATGCTTTTATTTTCTTTAGGAAAACAGAGAAACTGATACTGCATAAGTATTCCTGAATGTGTTGCTATAATAAGCCTTTGAAGGAGGAAGTCTTTGTACTCAGCAAAGAAAATATAGAGTAAATATTTTGGATTAACTTCTTTGAGCATTCTCAAAGATCAGTAAACAAGTGTTAAGGGAAATCATGGCTATCAGTGCTTTATAAGATGAGAAATTCCACAATACAGTTCAAAAGCATTATTTAAAGATGAAGATTTTAATATTTCATCCAGATACTAATACTAACACTACCATCATTACCATCACCATCTTTACTCTTACAACTACTACTGATACCCCTACTACTAATAATATTAAAATGGGTAGTGCTGTTAATTTCATCTTCACTGGTGGAAACAAGAAGTTATCTTTATTGCCAGTCCATGTTCTTTATATACTATATACTAATGTATACTTCATGATCATTACATTGTAAATTGTACCATCTCTTCAAACTGCCTAATCCAAGTAACTTGATTTCCCCATTCTCTCCTTTTTTCTCTTTGATGCACACAGACTAAACAGTGAGTGTGATTGCTGAGAGTAAGCAAATGTTTAAGAGTTGTCTGAAGGCATGTAAGTTCAAGAAGTGTGGCGATATGAGTGTTGAAGTCCTGCCCAAATAAGTACATTCCCCCAACCAGTCCTTCCATAAAGTCTGTGGTCATTCTTTTTACCAGCTCCTACTTAACTCTCATTTTTTTGTTTGCAATCACACAGGACTGTAGCACACTGTCCTTTGATTTACCTAACACTCATTATCTTAACCCCAACTCACTTGAATTTTCTCATTTAAAATTTCTCTACATAATATATCACTTGTAATAAACAATAATACTGTACTATAACTGCACTCTTTTGCACACTTCTACCCAGCCTTCTATTTCAAATCCACAGTTCACCATAGCACATAGTGACTGGCTGCAGTGCCCCCTTAACAAGCTTTTGTTTACTTTAGGAACCAATATTTTGTGTTTAAATGTATCTAATTTCTGAAATAATGTCCATCTCTTAGCACCTGTATCCTTTTCATCCTGCTAAATATGCTGGCAAAATTTAAATATCCGAAGGAATCCTAGCTCTTGTTTCCTTTCTCTTTGACCTGAAACTTTACCTTGAATCTGTTTCTTGCAGAACTTGTAGAAAATGTTTACCCAATACCTGCAGTTTTTGTACTGACTATTTACATATATCTGTCATTGCTAGTTTCAACTTAGTTCTAACCTTTGTAAATGTAACTGACAAGTTCTCAAATGCTCAGTTCCTTTCTCTTATCAGTGCCTGAAGAGGTTTTCCAATAGCCCACTACTGTACAATGTTTATCAGAATATATTATAAGAAAAATCATGATTATAATTCTACTACATGGTTATGTGGCACTGTATTATACAAATGTTAACTAAAAAGTATGTTATTCAGCATACAAAATATACAATTTCTCAAGAACTCATCCAATCTTTTAATCTTTATCATCTCATAACCATTTTTCTTCTCATATTGTAAGTTTGCCACTTTCTAGTTACCCTTGCATATTTTCATATACTTTTCAACATTTGTTTCTCTACATTAGACCATTTGTATTGGAGTTACTGATTATTGATTTCTTTAATGGGGATTAATATTTACATCTAATCTTCTGTCACAAATGTAGAACTATGAATATTGTTTTTATGAAGCTAGGCCAGGTGGGCTAGAAATTCCTCAAAAAATGAAAATAAAAAAATTCAGATGTAATAACTATGATAACAGAAAAAAATAATTCAGTTGCAAATTTGTTTTTGATGTGTATATTTAATGGATTACTATGAAGACTCTTGTATTCAAAATGTTACAAATTTTAGATGGTTCCCTCTAAGGAATTCTTTTCTAACATGAAATGTAACACAGTAGTTAAGTGATAAGGGTTGGTTCCTGGCGACCAATGTATTCCCGAAGTTTGGATATCTTAAGGGCAACCTCCACCAGTGGTTTTAGTACGTCCTATGAAAGAAAAAATATGAATTTTTTTATTAGCACAAGGTATAAACTATTTCTTGCATTCAAAGTAGTTTTTATGCAGCTTTTCTTACAAATATAGTATATTACAACTAATAAGGCCATTAATTTAGCTATACTAGGATTTTATACAGATACTGTCATTAGGTTTACCTACTGGTCTACCTATAGGATTTCATACAAATACTCTAGGATTTTATGCAGGTAATGTCATTATGTATACCTACTGGTCTATCGACAGGATTTCATACAGTTACTGTCATTATGCTTACCTACTGGTCTACCTATAGGATTTTGTACAGATACTGCCATTATGCTTACCTACTGGTCTACCTATAGGATTTTATACAGCTACTGTCATTATGCTTTACCTACTGGTCTACTTATAAGATCTCATACAGATGCCATCATAAGGCTTTACATACTGATCTACCTATAGGATTTCTTACAGATAGTGTCATTATGCTTTGCCTACTGGTCTATCTAACTACATTTACATTACTTCCATATATTCAATTCATTATTTTTACACTATTTATCCAGACTAAGTTGTAAAAATAAGAATTGTGGAGATGGTAAAACACCAAAGATGTGTAAATACTATTAGATTCACAGAAAAAACTCTGAAGATGGTATGACCATATAAGCTGCATGGCAAAAGATTTTGTGAAAAAGATAGAGTTGGACAGATGAAGATACAAGAAGTGGAAGACAGAAAAAGAGATGAAACGGTGCAGTCAATGAAGTGAACTGCACAAGAAGTACTACAGAGATCCCAGAGGAGCAATTTCTGATTGAATAAAATAAAGGGTCTTTGTGCTAAGACAGAGGCGGAAATGGTAAAAATAGTCCAAATTTACGGATTTGGGTTCCTATATTAACAAAAACTGCTATGTTTGAAGGTATAGTAATCCCAAGCATTAATGGAAGTGAGGTGTAAGGTAATCATGAAAATATATGTAAGAGGGAAGTGAGTCAGTTGTTGTTCGCTGATGATACAGCGCTGGTGGCTGATTCATGTGAGAAACTGCAGAAGCTGGTGACTGAGTTTGGTAAAGTGTGTGGAAGAAGAAAGTTGAGAGTAAATGTGAATAAGAGCAAGGTTATTAGGTACAGTAGGGGTGAGGGTCAAGTCAACTGGGAGGTGAGTTTGAATGGAGAAAAACTGGAGGAAGTGAAGTGTTTTAGATATCTGGGAGTGGATCTGTCAGCGGATGGAACCATGGAAGCGGAAGTGGATCATAGGGTGGGGGAGGGGGCGAAAATTTTGGGAGCCTTGAAAAATGTGTGGAAGTCGAGAACATTATCTCGGAAAGCAAAAATGGGTATGTTTGAGGGAATAGTGGTTCCAACAATGTTGTATGGTTGCGAGGCGTGGGCTATGGATAGAGATGTGCGCAGGAGGATGGATGTGCTGGAAATGAGATGTTTGAGGACAATGTGTGGTGTGAGGTGGTTTGATCGAGTAAGTAACGTAAGGGTAAGAGAGATGTGTGGAAATAAAAAGAGCGTGGTTGAGAGAGCAGAAGAGGGTGTTTTGAAATGGTTTGGGCACATGGAGAGAATGAGTGAGGAGAGATTGACCAAGAGGATATATGTGTCGGAGGTGGAGGGAACGAGGAGAAGAGGGAGACCAAATTGGAGGTGGAAAGATGGAGTGAAAAAGATTTTGTGTGATCGGGGCCTGAACATGCAGGAGGGTGAAAGGAGGGCAAGAAATAGAGTGAATTGGAGTCATGTGGTATACAGGGGTTGACGTGCTGTCAGTGGATTGAAGCAAGGCATGTGAAGCGTCTGGGGTAAACCATGGAAAGCTGTGTAGGTATGTATATTTGCGTGTGTGGACGTGTGTATGTACATGTGTATGGGGGGGGGGTTGGGCCATTTCTTTCGTCTGTTTCCTTGCGCTACCTCGCAAACGCGGGAGACAGCGACAAAGTATAAAAAAAAAAAAAAAAAAAAAAAATATGTAAGAGGGTGAATGTGTTGAAAATGAAAATTAAATGTTTGAAGACTATGTAGAGTGAGGAGTGTTGATGGAGAAAGAGTAAGTAATAATAGGGTAAGAGAGTTGTGGTAAAGAGCATGTTTGAGAAAGCTGAAGATGATGTGCTTAAATTATTGGGACATATAAAGAGAATGAGTGAGGAGAGGTTGACAAAGAGTAAATATGTGTTGGAAGTGGAGGGGACAAGGAGGAGGAAGAGAGCAAACTGAAGTGGAAGGATGGTGTGAAAAGATTTTGAGTACTCGGGGCCTGATCATGCAAGAGTGAATTGGAGGGATGTGGTATACAGTAGGTGAAATGTTTTAAATGGACTGAGCCAAGGTTTCATATGAAGCAACTGGGTGAAACCACAGAAAGGTTTGCAAGGCCTGGTTGGTGGACTGGGAGCTGTGGTTTAGGTGCATTATATATGACAGTCACAGGAGGATGTGAGCAAATGAGGCCTTTTTTAACTTCTGTTTCTGGTGTAACCTTGCTAATGTTGGAAAAAGTGAAGAGTATGAATGAAAGAAAAAATTTGCATGGAAGCCTACTTACACTTTAGCACAACATATACATGGTGAAGAAATATTAAGTTAACTGAATGGCTACATGAACTTGACTGACCCTATATGAATGGGAAAAGAGGTAAGAATGAAAGACATAATAAGACAATATACATGCATATGGCATAAAATTTCCACTCACCTCTCGCATTTTTTGTCAAATGCTTAACCACAGTGGCAACCTACCTGTGTATCTCTATCAAACATAGAGGGATCTGACTCATAGGATTCAATATACATGCGGACTGTGGTATTAGAAGTTCCCGTTCTGCTTAGGCGGAACACAATTCGGGAATCATCAGTCATCAGAATGCACACACCCTGAAACATTATAAAGTTGAAAAAATTTTCATTTAGAACATAAAACATTCAAAACTCTTATGACACCATATGAAATGATTATTTACTGTAAACTTAGATGAAAGTACTAAAATACAGTTACATGAATTATAAACAGGTACAAATAAACAGGTACAGGTACACTGTAAGATGGAATTCTAACCTGATTTTCAACCACTGTGCCATTAGTAGGGTCTTCATAATCATACACATCCATCTCGGCAACAGTGAACGTAACAGTGCAACTATTGTGCTGAAAGGAGAATTGTTCATCCACCATGGATCCAGTGATACACATTTTCTCCAAGTCTTCCATCATCTTGTTACATGATGCTGTGTCACAGCTAACATAGTCATACCTACCATGGGAACATTATATAGTAAAAAAATCTTAGCTTTTATAATCACAGTATATATATAAACGAAGCTCAAGGGTAAAGGGGAAGAGTGATTTGGGAATGTCTGGGGAGTAAAGTCAGGGGTTAGTGAGAGGACAAGAGCAATGGAAGGAGTAGCAATACTCCTGAAACAGGAGTTGTGGGAGTATGTGATAGAATGTAAGAAAGTAAATTCTCGATTAATATGGGTAAAACTGAAAGTTGATGGAGAGAGGTGGGTGATTATTGGTGCATATGCACCTGGGCATGAGAAGAAAGATCATGAGAGGCAAGTGTTTTGGGAGCAGCTGAATGAGTGTGTTAGTGGTTTTGATGCACGAGACCGGGTTATAGTGTTGGGTGATTTGAATGCAAAGGTGAGTAATGTGGCAGTTGAGGGAATAATTGGTATACATGGGGTGTTCAGTGTTGTAAATGGAAATGGTGAAGAGCTTGTAGATTTATGTGCTGAAAAAGGACTGATGATTGGGAATACCTGGTTTAAAAAGCGAGATATACATAAGTATACTTATGTAAGTAGGAGAGATGGCCAGAGAGCGTTATTGGATTACGTGTTAATTGACAGGCGTGCGAAAGAGAGACTTTTGGATGTTAATGTGCTGAGAGGTGCAACTGGAGGGATGTCTGATCATTATCTTGTGGAGGCTAAGGTGAAGATTTGTATGGGTTTTCAGAAAAGAAGAGTGAATGTTGGGGTGAAGAGGGTGGTGAGAGTAAGTGAGCTTGGGAAGGAGACCTGTGTGAGGAAGTACCAGGAGAGACTGAGTATAGAATGGAAAAAGGTGAGAACAATGGAAGTAAGGGGAGTGGGGGAGGAATGGGATGTATTTAGGGAATCAGTGATGGATTGCGCAAAAGATGCTTGTGGCATGAGAAGAGTGGGAGGTGGGTTGATTAGAAAGGGTAGTGAGTGGTGGGATGAAGAAGTAAGAGTATTAGTGAAAGAGAAGAGAGAGGCATTTGGACGATTTTTGCAGGGAAAAAATGCAATTGAGTGGGAGATGTATAAAAGAAAGAGACAGGAGGTCAAGAGAAAGGTGCAAGAGGTGAAAAAAAGGGCAAATGAGAGTTGGGGTGAGAGAGTATCATTAAATTTTAAGGGAGAATAAAAAGATGTTCTGGAAGGAGGTAAATAAAGTGCGTAAGACAAGGGAGCAAATGGGAACTTCAGTGAAGGGCGCAAATGGGGAGGTGATAACAAGTAGTGGTGATGTGAGAAGGAGATGGAGTGAGTATTTTGAAGGTTTGTTGAATGTGTTTGATGATAGAGTGGCAGATATAGGGTGTTTTGGTCGAGGTGGTGTGCAAAGTGAGAGGGTTAGGGAAAATATTTTGGTAAACAGAGAAGAGGTAGTGAAAGCTTTGCGGAAGATGAAAGCCGGCAAGGCAGCAGGTTTGGATGGTATTGCAGTGGAATTTATTAAAAAAGGGGGTGACTGTATTGTGGACTGGTTGGTAAGGTTATTTAATGTATGTATGACTCATGGTGAGGTGCCTGAGGATTGGCGGAATGCGTGCATAGTGCCATTGTACAAAGGCAAAGGGGATAAGAGTGAGTGCTCAAATTACAGAGGTATAAGTTTGTTGAGTATTCCTGGTAAATTATATGGGAGGGTATTGATTGAGAGGGTGAAGGCATGTACAGAGCATCAGATTGGGGAAGAGCAGTGTGGTTTCAGAAGTGGTAGAGGATGTGTGGATCATGTGTTTGCTTTGAAGAATGTATGTGAGAAATACTTAGAAAAGCAAGTGGATTTGTATGTAGCATTTATGGATCTGGAGAAGGCATATGATAGAGTTGATAGAGATGCTCTGTGGAAGGTATTAAGAATATATGGTGTGGGAGGAAAGTTGTTAGAAGCAGTGAAAAGTTTTTATCGAGGATGTAAGGCATGTGTACGTGTAGGAAGAGAGGAAAGTGATTGGTTCTCAGTGAATGTAGGTTTGCGGCAGGGGTGTGTGATGTCTCCATGGTTGTTTAATTTGTTTATGGATGGGGTTGTTAGGGAGGTAAATGCAAGAGTTTTGGAAAGAGGGGCAAGTATGAAGTCTGTTGGGGATGAGAGAGCTTGGGAAGTGAGTCAGTTGTTGTTCGCTGATGATACAGCGCTGGTGGCTGATTCATGTGAGAAACTGCAGAAGCTGGTGACTGAGTTTGGTAAAGTGTGTGGAAGAAGAAAGTTAAGAGTAAATGTGAATAAGAGCAAGGTTATTAGGTACAGTAGGGTTGAGGGTCAAGTCAATTGGGAGGTGAGTTTGAATGGAGAAAAACTGGAGGAAGTGAAGTGTTTTAGATATCTGGGAGTGGATCTGGCAGCGGATGGAACCATGGAAGCGGAAGTGGATCATAGGGTGGGGGAGGGGGCGAAAATTCTGGGGGCCTTGAAGAATGTGTGGAAGTCAAGAACATTATCTCGGAAAGCAAAAATGGGTATGTTTGAAGGAACAGTGGTTCCAACAATGTTGTATGGTTGCGAGGCGTGGGCTATGGATAGAGTTGTGCGCAGGAGGATGGATGTGCTGGAAATGAGATGTTTGAAGACAATGTGTGGTGTGAGGTGGTTTGATCGAGTAAGTAACGTAAGGGTAAGAGAGATGTGTGGAAATAAAAAGAGCGTGGTTGAGAGAGCAGAAGAGGGTGTTTTGAAGTGGTTTGGGCACATGGAGAGAATGAGTGAGGAAAGATTGACCAAGAGGATATATGTGTCGGAGGTGGAGGGAACGAGGAGAAGTGGGAGACCAAATTGGATGTGGAAAGATGGAGTGAAAAAGATTTTGTGTGATCGGGGCCTGAACATGCAGGAGGGTGAAAGGAGGGCAAGGAATAGAGTGAATTGGAGCGATGTGGTATACCGGGGTTGACATGCTGTCAGTGGATTGAATCAAGGCATGTGAAGCGTCTGGGGTAAACCATGGAAAGCTGTGTAGGTATGTATATTTGCGTGTGTGGACGTATGTATATACATGTGTATGGGGGGGGGGGGTTGGGCCATTTCTTTCGTGTGTTTCCTTGCGCTACCTTGCAAACGCGGGAGACAGCGACAAAGTATAATAAAAATAAAAATAATAAATATATATATATCTTTCTTTCTTTTCTTTCACACTATTCGCCATTTCCCGCATTAGCGAGGTAGCGTTAAGAACAGAGGACTGGGCCTTTGAGGAAATACCCTTCTCTGTTCCTTCTTTTGGAAAAAAAAAAAAAAAAAAAAAAATGAGAGGGGAGGATTTCCAGCCCCCCGCTCCCTCCCCTTTTAGTTGCCTTCTACGACATGCAGGGAATACGTGGGAAGTATTCTTAATCCCCTATCCCCAGGGATTATATATATATATTATTATTATTTTTATTATTATTATACTTTGTCGCTGTCTCCCGCATTAGCAAGGTAGCGCAAGGAAACAGACGAAAGAATGGCCCAATCCATCCACATACACATGTATATACATACACGTCCACACACGCACATAAACATACCTATACATCTCAACATATACATATATATACAAACACAGACATATATATATATACACATGTACATAGTTCATACTGTCTGCCCTTATTCATTCCCATCACCACCCCGCCACACATGAAATGACAACCCTCACCCCCCGCATGTGTGCGAGGTATCGCTAGGAAAAGACACAAAGGCCACATTCGTTCACACTCAGTCTCTGGTTGTCATGTATAATGCACCAAAACCACAGCTCCCTTTCTACATCCAGGCTCCACAAAACTTTCCATGGTTTACCCCAGACGCTTCACATGCCCTGGTTCAATCCATTGACAGCACATCGACCCCGGTATACCTTATCGTTCCAATTCACTCTATTCCTTGCACACCTTTCACCCTCCTGCATGTTCAGGCCCCGATCACTCAAAATCTTTTTCACTCCACACCTCCAATTTGGTCTCCCACTTCTCCTCGTTCCCTCCACCTCTGACACATATATCCTCTTTGTCAATCTTTCCTCATTCATTCTCTCCATGTGACCAAACCATTTTAAAACACCCTCTTCTGCTCTCTCAACCACATTCTTTTTATTGCCACACATCTCTCTTACCCTTTCATTACTTACTCGAACAAACCACCTCACACCATACAATGTCCTCAAACGTCTCATTTCCAACGCATCCACCCTCCTCCACACAACTCTATCTATAGCCCATGCCTCACAACCATACAACATTGTTGGAACCACTATTCCTTCAAACATACCCATTTTTGTTTACAGAGATAATGTTCTCGCCTTCCACATATTTTTCAACGCTCCCAGAACTTTCGCCCCTCCCCCACGCTATGACTCACCTCCGCTTCCATGGTTCCATCCGCTGCCAAATCCACTCCCAGATATCTAAAACACTTCACTTCCTCCAGTGTTTCTCCGTCCAAACTTACCTCCCAATTGACTTGTCCCTCAACCCTACAGTACCTAATAACCTTGCTCTTATTCACATTTACTCTCAGCTTTCTTCTTTCATACACTTTACCAAACTCACTCACCAGTCACCAGCTTCTGCAGTTTCTCACAAGAATCAGCCACCAGTGCTGTATCATCAGCGAACAACAACTGACTCACTTCCCAAGCTCTCTCATCCACAACAGACTGCTTACTTGCCCCTTTCCAAAACTCTTGCATTCACCTCCCTAACAACCCCATCCATAAACAAATGAAACAACCATGGAGACATCACGCACCCCTGCCACAAACCAACAGTCACTGACATAGGGGATAGGGGAGAAAGAATACTTCCCACGCATTCCTCACATGTCATAGAAGGCGACTAAAGGGGACAGGAGCGGGGGGGCTAGAAACACTCCCCTCCTTGTATTCTAACTTTCTAAAAGGGGAAACAGAGGACTGAGCCTAAGAGGGAAAATACTCACCTGGCCCCCTTTTTTGTTCCTTCTTTTGGATAACTAAAAACTGGAGGGGAGGATTTCCAGCCCTCCGCTCCCTCCCCTTTTAGTTGCCTTTTATGATACGCAGGGAATATGTGGGAAGTATTCTTTTTCCCCTATCCCCAGGGATAACTCAGTCTAATACATATAATTTTAATTCGATAAGATGGAACAGCTATTTCACAGCTTAGGAAATCAGATCATTCTCTTGAAATCAGAAAATAAAAGCTGCTTGCAAACAATTGCAATATTTGTTTTCTTAACTCTATTTCCATTTACACAGTGTGGATAAAGTATATAATGCAATTTTTCAGAGATTTTGAAAAACCGGGGTCCCCAACCACCGTATCACAAGCTGGGTAAAGAGTGAATAGCCAGTTCCTTTAGGCAGACTTGTAACCATGCTTTACCATATAATTCCTTGAAATACAAATTGCAGATTACTGTAAATATTTGAATGACTTTTCTTCATAAACAAAGAATGAAACTTAGTACACCCACCTGGTGAAGAAGTTGCGGCCATATGTGTTCCAGTGTCTGTGCAGGACTTCTTCCACTGTCAATTTGCGAGCTGCTAAGATGGACATCCATGCAAGAGCTACCCATATGCCATCCTTCTCCCGAATGTG
The DNA here is from genome assembly GCF_036320965.1 of Panulirus ornatus. NCBI lineage: Eukaryota > Metazoa > Arthropoda > Malacostraca > Decapoda > Palinuridae > Panulirus > Panulirus ornatus. Next base: position 799,115 of record NC_092249.1, on the reverse strand, counting down.
GTCACTCCCTGTTCTGAAATAAGTAATGGTCTTGTGATTTTCAATTGAAATTGCATAGAAAATATGGATATGGATAGCAAAAACGTGCATAAAAAATTTGTATTATGTAGGCGCACATGATCTTATGAGCATAAGTACATGAATACATCCACAAACGAAATGCAAAGCATATAAAAAAGTTGTATTTGATAGACAATCAACAGGAAATTTTAGTGTGAGAGGCCAACATGATTGTCAGTATTTGTTTTCTTATGCCAATTAGAAACAAAATTTGCAAAGATCTCTTACATATATATATGATTCACTTCTGCTTCCATGGTTCCATCCGCTGCCAGATCCACTCCCAGATATCTAAAACACTTCACTTCCTCCAGTTTTTCTCCATTCAAACTTACCTCCCAATTGACTTGACCCTCAACCCTACTGTACCTAATAACCTTGCTCTTATTCACATTTACTCTTAACTTTCTTCTTTCACACACTTTACCAAACTCAGTCACCAGCTTCTGCAGTTTCTCACATGAATCAGCCACCAGCGCTGTATCATCAGCAAACAACAACTGACTCACTTCCCAAGCTCTCTCATCCCAACAGACTTCATACTTGCCCCTCTTTCCAAAACTCTTGCATTCACCTCCCTAACAACCCCATCCATAAACAAATTAAACAACCATGGAGACATCACACATCCCTGCCGCAAACCTACATTCACTGAGAACCAATCACTTTCCTCTCTTCCTACACGTACACATGCCTTACATCCTCGATAAAAACTTTTCACTGCTTCTAACAACTTGCCTCCCACACCATATATTCTTAGTACCTTCCACAGAGCATCTCTATCAACTCTATCATATGCCTTCTCCAGATCCATAAATGCTACATACAAATCCATTTGCTTTTCTAAGTATTTCTCACATACATTCTTCAAAGCAAACACCTGATCCACACATCCTCTACCACTTCTGAAACCACACTGCTCTTCCCCAATCTGATGCTCTGTACATGCCTTCACCCTCTCAATCAATACCCTCCTATATAATTTACCAGGAATACTCACCAAACTTTTTTTTTTTTTTTGCTGCTGTCTCCCGCGTTTGCGAGGTAGCGCAAAGAAACAGACGAAAGAAATGGCCCAACCCACCCCCATACACATGTATATACATACGTCCACACACGCAAATATACATACCTACACAGCTTTCCATGGTTTACCCCAGACGCTTCACACACCCTGTTTTAATCCACTGACAGCACGTCAACCCCGGTATACCACATCGATCCAATTCACTCTATTCTTTGCCCTCCTTTCACCCTCCTGCATGTTCAGGCCCCGATCACACAAAATCTTTTTCACTCCATCTTTCCACCTCCAATTTGGTCTCCCACTTCTCCTCATTCCCTCCACCTCCGACACATATATCCTCTTGGTCAATCTTTCCTCACTCATTCTCTCCATGTGCCCAAACCATTTCAAAACACCCTCTTCTGCTCTCTCAACCACGCTCTTTTTATTTCCACACATCTCTCTTACCCTTACATTACTTACTCGATCAAACCACCTCACACCACACATTTTTTATTCTCCCTAAAATTTAATGATACTCTCTCACCCCAACTCTCATTTGCCCTCTTTTTCACCTCTTGCACCTTTCTCTTGACCTCCTGTCTCTTTCTTTTATATATCTCCCACTCATTTGCATTTTTTCCCTGTAAAAATCGTGTTTTAGATATCTGGGAGTGGATCTGGCAGCGGATGGAACCATGGAAGCGGAAGTGAATCATAGGGTGGGGGAGGGGCCGAAAATCCTGGGAGCCTTGAAGAATGTGTGGAAGTCGAGAACATTATCTCCAAAAGCAAAAATGGCTATGTTTGAAGGAATAGGGGGTTCCAACAATGTTGTATGGTTGCGAGGCGTGGGCTATGGATAGAGTTGTGCGCAGGAGGGTGGATGTGCTGGAAATGAGATGTTTGAGGACAATATGTGGTGTGAGGTGGTTTGATTGAGTAAGTAATAATAGGGTAAGAGAGATGTGTGGAAATAAAAAGAGCGTGGTTGAGAGAGCAGAGGGTGTTTTAAAATGGTTTGGGCACATGGAGAGAATGAGTGAGGAAAGATTGACAAAGAGGATATATGTGTCAGAGGTGGAGGGAACGAGAAGTGGGAGACCAAATTGGAGGTGGAAAGATGGAGTGAAAAAGATTTTGAGTGATCAGGGCCTCAACATGCAGGAGGGTGAAAGGCAGGCAAGGAATAGAGTGAATTGGATCGATGTGGTATACCGGGGTCGACGTGCTGTCAATGGATTGAATCAGGGCATGTGAAGCGTCTGGGGCAAACCATGGAAAGTTCTGTGGGGCCTGGACGTGGAAAGGGAGCTGTGGTTTCGGGCATTATTACATGACAGCTAGAGACTGAGTGTGAATGAATGGGGCCTTTGTTGTCTTTTCCTAGCGCTACCTCGCACACATGAGGGGAGAGGGGAATGTTATTCTATGTGTGGCGAGGTGGCGATGGGAATAAATAAAGGCAGACAGTATCAATTATTTAAATGTGTAATACAGTCTTGTCAAAGGATTAGTCACTTAACAGGAGTCTATCTTGTCCATGCTATTGAGTGTAGTGTAGCCTTGGACTGTGGGAGCTTCTAGAAAAGAGATCCTAGGGAAAGACCAGGACTATTTCGGAAAGGGGTAGGGGTAATTACTATCATACATGATGAACATGAGAAGTATTTGCTGGATAGAACAAGCTGGGACGACATGGTAAGTGGGTGGATGACATGCTGTCAGTGGGCTGAACCAAAGCATTTGAAGTAATCAAGGTAAACCATGAAGTAGTTTGTGGTGCTCAGCCGTGGATGGTGGTCTCCAGTTTCAGTATATTAAAAGAGACAGCCTAAGAATGGATGTTTGTTTATTTGCTCATGATGCTACCTCACAAAAAATGGAAGGCAATTAAGAAAAAAAATCATGCAGTGCAGGAGCAACTTATTTAATGCATACAGCTTCAATGCAACTCACCCAAAGCTTTCTTCACCACATAAAGAGACTAGACCAGCATCCATCAGATTCCCAAAATACTTCCAGCCAGTAGGGACTTCATACAAGTCAATCCCTTTCTTTTTGCAAACCCTGTGGCACATAGGAAAATTGTTAGAAATATTTCAAGATTCATTCATGATGGCATATATACAGATTACTTTTATATATATTTCTAATAATCTTCAGAGTAAGAATTTATGGAACGTTGTCATTACCTATCAACAGCACGACTTGTAGGCATACTCCGACCCACTCCTTTAATAGCATTCTTTTTGAAGTAAGGAATATACGTTGCATTGGCTGTAATAACTGCTAAGGTATCTGAAGGAGACACAAAGTATGCTTTGTGACCCAGAGTCATGCAACGATCCTGCAAAAACAAAAGGAGTGATGAACTACATAACATAAATTAAATCAAAAAGATATATACTGTATTCTCTGGCATATAAGATGCACATTGTTTCCAGAAAAATTTCTACAGTAGTCATGCTGTATTTTATATGCCAAAGGTTACTCCAGTCATCATCTGTAAGTCACATTACTAGCAAGAGGAAATATGTTTTAAGTAGTAAATAAGCTGAAATTACATCTTTGCATCAAATATGGAACATACAATTTTCCCTTGCTGTAAATGGGAGATGTGTCCTGGGAAAATAGTACACATGGGAAGGTGATAACAAGTAGTGGTGATGTGAGAAGGAGATGGAGTGAGTATTTTGAAGTTTTGTTGAACATGTTTGATGATAGAGTGGCAGATATAGGGTGTTTTGGTCAAGGCGGTGTGCAAATTGAGAGGGTTAGGGAAAATGATTTGGTAAACAGAGAAGAGATAGTAAAAGCTCTGCGAAAGATGAAAGCCGGCAGGGCAGTGGGTTTGGATGGTATTGCAGTGGAATTTATTAAAAAAGGGGGTGAATGGTTGGTAAGGTTATTTAATGTATGTATGACTCATGGTGAGGTGCCTGAGGATTGGCGGAATGTTTCCATAGTGCCATTGAACAAAGGCAAAGGGGATAAAAGTGAGTGCTCAAATTACAGAGGTATAAGTTTGTTGAGTATTCCTGGTAAATTATATGGGAGGGTATTGATTGAGAGGGTGAAGGCATGTACAAAGCACAGATTGGGGAAGAGCAGTGTGGTTTCAGAAGTGGTAGAGGATGTGTGGATCAGGTGTTTGCTTTGAAGAATGTATGTGAGAAATACTTAGAAAAGCAAATGGATTTGTATGTAGCATTTATGTATCTAGAGAAGGTACATGACAAAGTTGATAGAGATGCTATGTGGAAGGTATTAAGAATATATGATGTGGGAGGCAAGTTGTTAGAAGCAGTGAAAAGTTTTTATCAAGGATGTAAGGCATGTAAGGTAAGTGATTGGTTCTCAGTGAATGTAGGTTTGCACCAGGAGTGTGTGATGTCTCCATGGTTGTTGAATTTGTTTATGGATGGGGTTGTTAGGGAGGTGAATGCAAGAGTTTTGGAAAGAGGGGCAAGTATGCAGTCTGTTGTGGATGAGAGAGCTTGGGAAGTGAGTCAGTTGCTGTTCTCTGATGATACAGCACTGGTGGCTGATTCATGCGAGAAGCTGCAGAAGCTGGTGACTGAGTTTGGTAAAGTGTGTGAAAGAAGAAAGCTGAGAGTAAATGTGAATAAGAGCAAGGTTATTAGGTACAGTAGGGTTGAGGGACAAGTCAATTGGGAGGTAAGTTTGAATGGAGAAAAACTGGAGGAAGTGAAGTGTTTTAGATATCTGAGAGTGGATTTGGCAGCGGATGGAATCATGGAAGTGGAGATGAATCATAGGGTGGGGGAGAGGGCGAAAGTTCTGGGAGCGTTGAAAAATGTGTGGAAGTCGAGAACATTATCTCGGGGGACAGCGACAAAGCAAAATAATAAATAAATAAATAAAATTCATGTAATTCATACCTATTATTACATCTAAGAAGAGAGCCAGTCCCATCAGGCCCAAGAGTTGACCTTTCTGTGGTTTCCCCTGATTGTTTCATAAGCCCTTATTCATTCCAATGACAACACTTCACCCCCTGTATTTTGCATCACTACAATTCACTTTATTTCATATACACCTTACACTCTCCAACATATTTAGGCCCTATCCCCTCAAAACTACTTCAGTCCACCATTCCATCTCCAATCTGGTCTTCCTCTTCTCCCTCTCCCTTTCAATTCTGACACATGTACTATTTGTTAAACTCTCCCTACTCGTCCTCTCCATATGTCCAAACCATTTTGGCACACACTCTTCAGCTCTCTTAACCATACTCTTCTTACCACCAATCCTCTCTCTTATCCTATCATTTCTTACTTGCTCAACCTACCTCACATCAAATACTGTTCTTAAGCATTTCACTTCCAAACATACCAACACAAAAGCAACATACAAACTAAATCCCCTCAGAACACTACCTGGTATCAAATTTGGATAAGAAAAAAAAAATCCTTTAGTATCTTCTACAAGTTTCAGAAGTGGTAGAGGATGTGTGGATCAGGTGTTTGCCTTGAAGAATGTATGTGAGAAATACTTAGAAAAGCAAATGGATTTGTATGTAGCATTTATGGATCTGGAGAAGGCATATGATAGAGTTGATAGAGATGCTCTGTGGAAGGTATTAAGAATATATGGTGTGGGAGGCAAGTTGTTAGAAGCAGTGAAAAGTTTTTATCGAGGATGTAAGGCATGTGTACGTGTAGGAAGAGAGGAAAGTGATTGGTTCTCTTTGAATGTAGGTTTGCGGCAGGGGTGTGTGATGTCTCCATGGTTGTTTAATTTGTTTATGGATGGGGTTGTTAGGGAGGTGAATGCAAGAGTTTTGGAAAGAGGGGTAAGTTTGAAGTCTGTTGGGGATGAGAGAGCTTGGGAAGTGAGTCAGTTGTTGTTCGCTGATGATACAGCGCTGGTGGCTGATTCATGTGAGAAACTGCAGAAGCTGGTGACTGAGTTTGGTAAAGTGTGTGGAAGAAGAAAGTTATGAGTAAATGTGAATAAGAGCAAGGTTATTAGGTACAGTAGGGTTGAGGGTCAAGTCAATTGGGAGGTGAGTTTGAATGGAGAAAAACTGGAGGAAGTAAAGTGTTTTAGATATCTGGGAGTGGATCTGGCAGCAGATGGAACCATGGAAGCTGAAGTGGATCATAGGGTGGGGGAGGGGGTGAAAATTCTGGGAGCCTTGAAGAATGTGTGGAAGTCGAGAACATTATCTCGGAAAGCAAAAATGGGTATGTTTGAAGGAATAGTGGTTCCAACAATGTTGTATGGTTGCGAGGCGTGGGCTATGGATAGAGTTGTGTGCAGGAGGATGGATGTGCTGGAAATGAGATGTTTGAGGACAATGTGTGGTGTGAGGTGATTTGATCGAGTAAGTAACGTAAGGGTAAGAGAGATGTGTGGAAATAAAAAGAGCGTGGTTGAGAGAGCAGAAGAGGGTGTTTTGAAATGGTTTGGGCACATGGAGAGAATGAGTGAGGAAAGATTGACCAAGAGGATATATGTGTCGGAGGTGGAGGGAACGAGGAGAAGAGGGAGACCAAATTGGAGGTGGAAAGATGGAGTGAAAAAGATTTTGTGTGATCGGGGCCTGAACATGCAGGAGGGTGAAAGGAGGGCAAGGAATAGAGTGAATTGGAGCGATGTGGTATACCGGGGTTGACGTGCTGTCAGTGGATTGAATCAAGCCATGTGAAGCGTCTGGGGTAAACCATGGAAAGCTGTGTAGGTATGTATATTTGCGTGTGTGGACGTATGTATATACATGTGTATGGGGGTGGGTTGGGCCATTTCTTTCGTCTGTTTCCTTGCGCTACCTCGCAAACACGGGAGACAGCAAAAAAAAAAAAAAAAAAAAAAAAAAAAAAAAAAAAAATCTTCTACAAGTCACTGATCCACTTCACCCTAAACGAGAAATCACCTACTTGGTCATCCACCCTCTCAGAAGCTTTAATGACAATGTTGAGAACCATCCAAAACAGAGCAATCAGAACAATCATTGGCAACCTAGCAACAACAAAAACTCAACTCAATGAAACAAAGATCCTCCCAATACAATGCCACCTAAATATGCTCAACTCCAGCTCTTTGCAACAGCACTAAACCCTTCCCATTCAAACCCCCAATCGCCAAGTAGAAATAAAAAGCTTACCCGTACTTCACATTTCTGCAAACTTTACACATAAATCCTCCATCCTGAACATACAAACTAAAATAACACAGATATATTGAAATGCCCCAACAAGCACTAAACAACTGCCAGTCCTATGTCTTGAATACAACCCCACCAAATATACATTCATCTCAAATCAAACTTACCAGTCAAAAACAAATGACACTTTCCCATTTACGCTCTGCACATCAATGAACCCTACAATGCTGCAACAAACGAGGAAGGGACTGATAAACTCAAACATCCATCTACCCTAAGATGATGACAAGATACAAATACACCTACTGATGTATGAAGAATATATATAGTTAGACAAATATTTTACAAAGACAGCCTTTTTTGAAATCATCTCATCAAGTGCATCAAATTCCTTACCCCATCAGCATCAAAGGCTGCCCCAAAATCACTTTCTTTTTCCTTCATGGTCTTTATCAAGTCAATTGCATACGTCATATTGGGATCTGGGTAGCGACCTACAAAGAAAGAATTGGGAAGAAATCACATATAATAATTAAAACAAATTATCAATAGCCTGTTTAATGAACTGCACATTCTTCAGATATCTTTACTGCTGTGCCCTATCATCTATCTATCTCTGATGTCTGTTCCAAATGGAACTCCCTCGAAGGAGTGGCCAAGGCACATGCAAAGCCCTCCTGACTCATCAAATATTATGGTATTCTTTATCAGTCTCACTTTATGACCACCACAACCCCTTATTCACATCTTCTATCTTCCATCACTGTTTCCATCTTCTTTTGCTCTTTCCAACCATCAGTTCCCCAGTATCCATTTGGTTAACATTCTTTTAAACCTTGCTCACAGCTGCTCCCATCACCTTTACAATTTCAAATTTCAATACACTTCTCCAGTTACCAAACTATCCTTAATTACCCAGATCTCTGCTTGATGTCCAAGTCTTTGAAATGTGTTTGCTTTCATTCCTCCTTTCATTTTTACTTCTATATATATTTAGAGAGCATAATGTCTGCTATCAACATCCACACAGAGTAGATGCATTCTGAAAAGCTTGATCACCTTCCTATTTCTTGTGATGCTTTCTAAAACCTCTTCAGGCTCTATCCTTGCTTTTAAAACTACATTACTATATAACATGTAATTCCCTGCTCTCAATTTTTCACCCCTTCTATCATATCTCACAAAATTCCTCCATCCAAGACAACACTTTATCTTTTGTGCCTATTCCAAACCTCTTCACATGCTATACAAATGTTCCTTTAATCAAACTTTGAATAATGTTTAAATCTGCTCAGAAGAGCTGGTTTAGTTTGCTTACAATATTCTTAGACTTACCCAATTTTCAGTTCATTTCATCACATCACAATCATAGTCCCTAACTCCATCATCTAAGCTAATACAGTATGTGGCTTATCTCTATAATATTTTCATATATATGGTAAACCACTGAATCAGTCCCTATTATGTGCTTCTTCCTTCAACATTTCATTTTGTCTACAATATTAATGCCTTATCAGATGATATCAATACCATTTGTCTATAATATCACCGCCTTATCAGATGATATCAGTACCAATCTTTATTCACTGCGGTGGTATAAGCATATCACAATCTCCGCAATTATCACAACTGACATTCTCAAGGCAAATGTGAGATCCAAAAATTTTGCTCTTCCACTAAAACCTAGTTCATCATGGCATCTAGCTCTTCTATGATAATGCTGTCAATTACTAATTTTCATATATTCCCTCCCCATATTTCTTGACAGTTTTCCATTAATTTTCATATTATATCTTTTAAACCAAAACTCTATCCACTCCCTAGTCAAGCAGCTCTGCAGCTGATATCTCATCTTGACCATATACCCACATGCAAGATCCATCACATTCAGGTTTTCTAACACTACTGTGTTTTCACCTATCCTGTGTTTTCACCTATCCTAAAAAATTTCCTTATTTAGCAATTGTAGACACATATCCTATTATAAAATGAGTCTTTAACATCTGCTCTTAGGACCAGATGATTAATTTGGAATTCAATCAATGCTTCCTTTGTATCTTTTCATAAACACTAAACCTTCCTTGACTCTAATTTTCTTATTACAATTTTCTATCACTTTCATAGCCAAGCCCCTAAACAACCTCATTTCACACACATCCATCAAACCTGTGTCCTTTTTCAAAATCTTTCAGCATAAAATATCCCATACATTCACCCTTATTTTAACCTGCTCTGTACATGCAACTTTTTCTCTTTTTGTTACCTCCTTAACCAACTTCAGCCAGCATACTGGAAAAAAAAGCTTGTTACTAGTTCTTTAAAAAACTCATCTGTGCTATGTATTTCTATTTGTAAACATTTTAACCTCATATCCCTCACACTATAGCTATGGCAGTCAACTTTACTTAGTTCTAGGGCCTTACTCCATAATGATAACCACTCAAATGTGCACCAAGCCGGTACTTCATATAAATTCTTCACGTGAAAAGAACTGCATTTGTAACAATGAGAACCAATAACAAATGATAATGTTATTAATCAAAATTCTTTAATTAAAAATGGACTACTTAAAAACAAAACATAAAGGAACAATCACTGAAAGGTGCCATTAAATCATCAGGTTGTCATGAGACAATGGTTGAACACTGAATACCAAACCAGCAAGCAAGAGAGAAAAAGACTAAAAAATCTTCTGACACGATTTTTTGTAGTTTAGGCTTAATATCCAAACATTCTTGGCAATGTGGTCTGCCAACATAATCTCTCTCCATACATTCAAACATAGTCATCGCTTGAGTATGAGCAAAAGAACACTATAATACACCAAAATATGAATAAAGAAATGTTTATAAAACCAACCTCCAAAGTCTTCTGTGGGATGTATATCAATGGCACACCCTGGGCTGGCTTTGAGTTCTTCCAAGAAAATGCGACGAACATAGGGCCCAGTCACTAAAACATAAAATACTGAATATTAGGAAGATTATATGAAGTTTGTGTTTTAAGTGCAAACATCTCAAATGGGCCCATTAAGAAAGACTTCACTTTCACTCCCACCTTCTCTGTCATTTAATTTCTTCATGTGAATTTCAAGATATCTTTTATGTAAATTATCCACAGTGTGTTGCTCTATTTAAACACTAATGTAAGACCAAACCAAACGTGCATGGCATTTATTCTAACAGGGCAACTTTCTCCCTCATTCCCTAGACAGCAGCAAACTCTTCATGCCAACAATGTACCAAATATTTAAGGAAATATAGCACTCTTGTTTTTTCCTAGCGCTACCTCACGCACGTGCGGGGGGAGATGGTTGTCATTTCATGTGTGGCAGGGTGGCGACGGGAATGAATGAAGGCAGCAAGTATGAATTACGAACATGTGTATATATGTATATGTCTGTGTATGTATATGTATGCATTGAAATGTATAGGTATGTATATGTGCATGTGTGGACATCATGTATATACACATGTATGTGGGTGGGTGGGGCCATTCTTTCGTCTGTTTCCTTGCGCTACCTCGCTAACGCGGGAGACAACAACAAAGTATAATAATGATAATATAATAAGCACTGAATAATAACCCCAAAACTTAAACAAAAGTGGATGGGACAAGGAGAAGGGGGAGACCAAATAAAAGATAGAAGGATGGACAGAGAAACATTCTGAGTGTTGGGGGTACGAAAATTCAGAGTGATAGACATGCAGAGGATAAAGTGAACTGGAGCGATGTGGTATACAGGGGACGACATGCTTTAAATGGACTGAATCTGGGAATATGAAACTATTGGAGGAAACCACAGAAAGGTCCACAGGATCTGGTTGTGGATGGCTTAATGTGGTTTTCAGTGCATTACACATCAGATACAGAATAGATGTGAGCAAATGAGTCCTTTCCTTTGTCTGTTCCTATCACTATCTTGCTAACATGGGAAACAGTGAACAAGTATTAAAGAAAGAAGACAAATTTATTAAAAAATTTGCCAAAAACATTTGTTGTACACAGTTCCAACAATTTTTTTTTTTTTTTTTTTTTATACTTTGTCGCTGTCTCCCGCGTTTGCGAGGTAGCGCAAGGAAACAGACGAAAGAAATGGCCCAACCCCCCCCCCATACAATGTATATACATACGTCCACACACGCAAATATACATACCTACACAGCTTTCCATGGTTTACCCCAGACGCTTCACATGCCTTGATTCAATCCACTGACAGCACGTCAGCCCCGGTATACCACATCGCTCCAATTCACTCTATTCCTTGCCCTCCTTTCACCCTCCTGCATGTTCAGGCCCCGATCACACAAAATCTTTTTCACTCCATCTTTCCACCTCCAATTTGGTCTCCCTCTTCTCCTTGTTCCCTCCACCTCCAACACATATATCCTCTTGGTCAATCTTTCCTCACTCATCCTCTCCATGTGCCCAAACCACTTCAAAACACCCTCTTCTGCTCTCTCAACCACGCTCTTTTTATTTCCACACATCTCTCTTACCCTTACGTTCCTCACTCGATCAAACCACCTCACACCACACATTGTCCTCAAACATCTCATTTCCAGCACATCCATCCTCCTGCGCACAACTCTATCCATAGCCCACGCCTCGCAACCATACAACATTGTTGGAACCACTATTCCTTCAAACATACCCATTTTTGCTTTCCAAGATAATGTTCTCGACTTCCACACATTCTTCAAGGCCCCCAGAATTTTCGCCCCCTCCCCCACCCTATGATCCACTTCCGCTTCCATGGTTCCATCCGCTGCCAGATCCACTCCCAGATATCTAAAACACTTAACTTCCTCCAGTTTTTCTCCATTCACACTCACCTCCCAATTGACTTGACCCTCAACCCTACTGTACCTAATAACCTTGCTCTTATTCACATTTACTCTTAACTTTCTTCTTCCACACACTTTACCAAACTCAGTCACCAGCTTCTGCAGTTTCACACATGAATCAGCCACCAGCGCTGTGTCATCAGCGAACAACAACTGACTCACTTCCCAAGCTCTCTCATCCCCAACAGACTTCATACTTGCCCCTCTTTCCAAAACTCTTGCATTTACCTCCCTAACAACCCCATCCATAAACAAATTAAACAACCATGGAGACATCACACACCCCTGCCGCAAACCTACATTCACTGAGAACCAATCACTTTCCTCTCTTCCTACACGTACACATGCCTTACATCCTCGATAAAAACTTTTCACTGCTTCTAACAACTTTCCTCCCACACCATATATTCTTAATACCTTCCACAGAGCATCTCTATCAACTCTATCATATGCCTTCTCCAGATCCATAAATGCTACATACAAATCCATTTGCTTTTCTAAGTTCCAACAATATCTGGCAAATTTTTACATCAGTTTTGTGCTGTAGCAAGTATCTACATCAGATTATTCTATCATCAGGCATATTTTTTCATGGCTTTAATACGAGGCTTTTAACTAAAATCCATCTTATCTCAAGAAATCTTAATATGATAAAAATCTCACACTTCTTAGAGATTCTATATAATGTTAATCATTGGTTGTAATTCTTTTCATAATAAAGTCCCATTTCACTCCATGAAATTCACAATCTAAGAAACTGATTTTAAATTGTACTGAGTATAGATTGTGAATTCTTTAAATAATAAAAATAAGGTACAGGGAGAAGATACCAAAAACTTACATGTGGCTCACTCTTAGTGTTATGTGACTTGAATGCAAGCCATAAAGCTTCAACTATATCTATGGGCCGAATCTGCAACATGTTGTTGATCATGACCACAACCTCAGTTATAAAACAGCTCTACCAGTTGGTACCTGACTTTCAACTGGGAAATGAACTGCTAATTGTGAGCCTTGTCCACTCTCATTTTTCCTTCTCACTACATGTCTTTCCTACTTAAGCTTGCATTTCCCCCTCTCTCTCGCCTTTCCATTCTTTTCTCCCCTTTCCCAACCCTTAACATCTATGTACACACATAAAAAAGACCAGCATTAAACATGATGCTCATTCTCCCTGGTCTAGAAAATGTACACAACTGACACAAGACCCAGAAAGAATCATCACAGCAAAGAAAACAATTTACACTTTACCTCCAAGCATAGAACTGATCATAAATTTCATAGGAGGATGGCCATTGGATCTCTGGAGAAGGGTTTGAATGGATTTGAAGTTGAATATATTTTTCATGTACTCTACATAATCTTCAACTGGATCAATCACCTCAACCTCAAATGGTCGAGAATTCACCTGCGACAGAATATATATATATATGTATTAAGATGAATAAATATATGTATTAAGATAAATAAATAAAGGCAGAAAGTATGAATTATGTACATGTGTATATATGTGTATGTCTGTGTGTGTATATATATGTGTACATTGAGATGTATAGGTATGTATATTTGCGTGTGTGGATGTGTATGTATATACATGTGTATGTTGGTGGGTTGGGCCATTCTTTCGTCTGTTTCCTTGCGCTACCTTCGTCTGTTTCCTTGCGCTACCTCACTGACGTGGGACACAGCAACAAAGCAAAATAAATAAAATAAATATCAAGATAAACTCAGGATAATAGGGGGCACAAATTATACTATTTAACTTTAATACTGTCCTAAGTTTCAACAATTATCAGCATAAGAGCAGAATAACATCAGTAATCACAATATTTCAACTATCATTTGATATATAACTTCATAGAAGAATAAGCAGCATATATAACTAATTGCTTCTGTGAATGCATATATCAACACTCAATATGCTGGCACTTCAATATCACAAACAAATGAAAGTCCAGTAAATTTGCATATCCTTGTTAACTTAGCCAACAAACAGGATACTTTGCCTAAAGCAATACAGAAAATGTGTTTTGCAGCACTATAACTTTTGTGTCTGGAATCATGCATGGGCTACCCTACAAGCAGTGTGGGACTAAATATGCTCATGAAATACACAGATGTCAACTCTCCTACATCAGTCACCAATTAGTTACACCAAGATGCTTACCATAAACTCTTTTTTGCTGACAATATGTATGTCACAGTCAAGCTCTGGGCAGATCCTGTACTCTAGGATGTTCTTGGTCAGGTCATGGATCTTATCTACTGCATGATCAGGGGCAGGGGCTGCAAGGGCAAAATTCATTCACTCTTATTCAGAAATTGCTTTGGTAAAGATCTTTTTCACAGATATAATAATAATCCAAGGTTAACAAATTTACATTTTCCAATATAGTTATGCTGTCTGATTCATGAAGAGATCTTCAACTAAAGTATCACCTATACAATATAAAACACAGAAGACTGTGAACAAATAGAAACAGAAAACTAATGGTAGCCTCAACACACACTGATCAAAGTTTGTACTATGTGAATATCCCTCTTGAACATATTGCTACTTGACCAGTTGAAGTTCTACTACAAATTGTAAATTTAAGTCTAAACACTATGAAAAATATATATAGCAATAAACTAGGAAAATTTTTACCAACACAAAGGAAAAGTATGAAATATGACACATGACAGCTAGACTGAGTATGAATGAATATGGCCTTTTTTTGTCTGTTCCTACAGCTGCCTCGCTGGGGGGGGTTTTGCTATTTTGTGTGTGGCGGGATGTCAACAGGAATGGATGAAGGCAGCAAGTATGAATATGCACATGTGTATATATGTATACTGTATGTCTGTGTATGTATGTGTTATGTATACATTGAAATGTAGATGTATGTACATATGCATGTACAGGCATTTATGTGTATACATGTGTGGGTTGGGCCATTCCTCGTCTGTTTCCTTGCACGACCTCACTGATGCTGGAGAAAGCAATTAAGTATAATAATAATAATAATAATAATAATAATAATAATAATAATAATAATAATAAGTGTGTAAATAATAAGTGGTAAAGTGTGTGAAAGAAGAAAGTTAAGAGTAAATGTGAATAAGAGCAAGGTTATTAGGTACAGTAGGGTTGAGGGTCAAGTCAATTGGGAGGTGAGTTTAAATGGAGAAAAACTGGAGGAAGTGAAGTGTTTTAGATATCTGGGAGTGGATCTGGCAGCGGATGGAACCATGGAAGCGGAAGTGGATCATAGGGTGGGGGAGGGGGCGAAAATCCTGGGAGCCTTGAAGAATGTGTGGAAGTCGAGAACATTATCTCGGAAAGCAAAAATGGGTATGTTTGAAGGAATAGTGGTTCCAACAATGTTGTATGGTTGTGAGGCGTGGGCTATGGATAGAGTTGTGCGCAGGAGGATGGATGTGCTGGAAATGAGATGTTTGAGGACAATGTGTGGTGTGAGGTGGTTTGATCGAGTAAGTAACGTAAGGGTAAGAGAGATATGTGGAAATAAAAAGAGCGTGGTTGAGAGAGCAGAAGAGGGTGTTTTGAAATGGTTTGGGCACATGGAGAGAATGAGTGAGGAAAGATTGACCAAGAGGATATATGTGTCGGAGGTGGAGGGAACAAGGAGAAGTGGGAGACCAAATTGGAGGTGGAAAGATGGAGTGAAAAAGATTTTGTGTGATCGGGGCCTGAACATGCAGGAGGGTGAAAGGAGGGCAAGGAATAGCGTGAATTGGAGCGATGTGGTATACCGGGGTTGACGTGCTGTCAGTGGATTGAATCAAGGCATGTGAAGCGTCTGGGGTAAACCATGGAAAGCTGCGTAGGTATGTATATTTGCGTGTGTGGACGTATGTATATACATGTGTATGGGGGGGGCTTGGGCCATTTCTTTCGTCTGTTTCCTTGCGCTACCTCGCAAACGCGAGAGACAGCTACAAAGTATATAAAAAAAAAAAATATAATATATATATATATATATATATATATATATATATATATATATATATATATATTATATATATATATATAATATAATATATATGTATAATATATATATAATATATATATATATTATCCCTGGGATAGGGGATTAAGAATACTTCCCACGTATTCCCTGCGTGTCGTAGAAGGCGACTAAAAGGGGAGGGAGCGGGGGGCTGGAAATCCTCCCCTCTCGTTTTTTTTTTAATTTTCCAAAAGAAGGAACAGAGAATTGGGCCAGGTGAGGGTATTCCCTCAAAGGCCCAGTCCTCTGTTCTTAACGCTACCTCGCTAATGCGGGAAATGGCGAATAGTTTGAAAGAAAGAAAGAATATATATATATATATATATATATATATATATATATATATATATATATATATATATATATATATATTCTTTCTTTCTTTCATACTATTCGCCATTTCCCGCATTAGCGAGGTAGCGTTAAGAACAGAGGACTGGGCCTTTGAGGGATTATCCTCACTTGGCCCCCTTCTCTGTTCCTTCTTTTGGAAAATTAAAAAAAAAAAAAAAATGAGAGGGGAGGATTTCCAGCCACCCGCTCCCTTCCCTTTTAGTCGCCTTCTACGACACGCAGGGAATACGTGGGAAGTATTCTTTCTCCCCTATCCCCAGGGATATATATATATATATATATATATATATATATATATATATATATATATATATATATATATATCATTAATAAAGAACATTGTTGCCAGAATAATGGAAAAGTTACCTCCATTAGCAATATTGAACTTGATACCAAAATCTCCCAGGGGTCCACCAGCATTGTGGCTAGCAGTGAGGATTATTCCGCCATTTGCCCCATACTTCCTGATGGCATAAGATACGGCTGGGGTCGACATGATGGCTTGCTTACCCACAATCACTCTCCGTACCTTGGGTTTTAACATACAGAAATTATCACACTCACATAAAATAAAACTTTCATAGTGTGTAAACATAATAAATTATTCATATAAACCCAGAACCCTTTTTAGGGGGCTTCATGACTCTTCTACACTCAGTAGCAGGGCCAGAATGTTCTTATAAGTGTGAGGTTCAAAGGTGACTTTTCACTAGCAGTGTACCCTCAAGCAGGTAAAGTCCGTAACACCAAAGCATATATATATATATATATATATATATATATATATATATATTATCCCTGGGGATAGGGGAGAAAGAATACTTCCCACGTATTCCCTGCGTGTCGTAGAAGGCGACTAAAAGGGGAGGGAGCGGGGGGCTGGAAATCCTCCCCTCTCGCTTTTTTTTTTTTTTTTTAATTTTCCAAAAGAGGGAACAGAGAAGGGGGCCAGGTGAGGATATTCCCTCAAAGGCCCAGTCCTCTGTTCTCAACGCTACCTTGCTAATGCGGGAAATGGCGAATAGTATGAAAAAATATATATATATATATATATATATATATATATATATATATTTTTTTTTTTTTTCAAACTATTCGCCATTTCCCGCATTAGCGAGGTAGCGTTAAGAACAGAGGACTGGGCCTTTTTCGGAATATCCTCACCTGGCCCCCTCTGTTCCTTCTTTTGGAAAATTAAAAAAAAACGAGAGGGGAGGATTTCCAGCCCCCCGCTCCCTCCCCTTTTAGTCGCCTTCTACGACACGCAGGGAATACGTGGGAAGTATTCTTAATCCCCTATCCCCAGGGATAATATATATATATTTTTCTTTCTTTTAAACTATTCGCCATTTCCCGCGTTAGCGAGGTAGCGCTAAGAACAGAGGACTGGGCCTTTTTTGGAATATCCTCAACTGGCCCCCTCTATTCCTTCATTTGGAAAAAAAAAAAAAAATGAGAGGGGAGGATTTCCAGCCCCCCACTCCCTCCCCTTTTAGTCGCCTTCTACGACACGCAGGGAATACGTGGGAAGTATTCTTAATCCCCTATCCCCAGGGATAATATATATATATATGTATATATATATATATATATATATATATATATATATATATATATATATATCTTTTCTTTCTTTCTTTCATACTATTCGCCATTTCCCGCGTTAGCAAGGTAGCGTTAAGAACAGAGGACTGGGCCTCTGAGGGAATGTCCTCACCTGGCCTCGTTCTCTGTTCCTTCTTTTGGAAAATAAAAAAAAAACGAGAGGGGAGGATTTCCAGCCCCCCGCTCCCTCCCCTTTTAGTCGCCTTCTACGACACGCAGGGAATACGTGGGAAGTATTCTTTCTCCCCTATCCCCAAAAGGAGGGACAGAGAAGGGGGCCAGGTGAGGATATTCCCTCAAAGGCCCAGTCCCCTGTTCTTAACGCTACCTCGCTAACGCGCACATGAGGGTGGAGGGGGTTGTTATTTCATGTGAGCGGGGTGGCGATGGGAGTAAATAAAGGCAAACGGTATGAATTATGTACATGTGTGTGTATATATATATATATATATATATATATATATATATATATATATTCTTTTTTTTTTATTATACTTTGTCGCTGTCTCCCACGTTTGCGAGGTAGCGCAAGGAAACAGACGAAAGAAATGGCCCAACCCCCCCCCCATACACATGTATATACATACGTCCACACACGCAAATATACATACCTACACAGCTTTCCATGGTTTACCCCAGACGCTTCACATGCCTTGATTCAATCCACTGACAGCACGTCAGCCCCGGTATACCACATCGCTCCAATTCACTCTATTCCTTGCCCTCCTTTCACCCTCCTGCATGTTCAGGCCCCGATCACACAAAATCTTTTTCACTCCATCTTTCCACCTCCAATTTGGTCTCCCTCTTCTCCTCGTTCCCTCCACCTCCGACACATATATCCTCTTGGTCAATCTTTCCTCACTCATTCTCTCCATGTGCCCAAACCACTTCAAAACACCCTCTTCTGCTCTCTCAACCACGCTCTTTTTATTTCCACACATCTCTCTTACCCTTACGTTACTCACTCGATCAAACCACCTCACACCACACATGTCCTCAAACATCTCATTTCCAGCACATCCATCCTCCTGCGCACAACTCTATCCATAGCCCACGCCTCGCAACCATACAACATTGTTGGAACCACTATTCCTTCAAACATACCCATTTTTGCTTTCCGAGATAATGTTCTCGACTTCCACACATTCTTCAAGGCCCCCAGAATTTTCGCCCCCTCCCCCACCCTATGATCCACTTCCGCTTCCATGGTTCCATCCGCTGCCAGATCCACTCCCAGATATATAAAACACTTCACTTCCTCCAGTTTTTCTCCATTCAAACTCACCTCCCAATTGACTTGACCCTCAACCCTACTGTACCTAATAACCTTGCTCTTATTCACATTTACTCTTAACTTTCTTCTTCCACACACTTTACCAAACTCAGTCACCAGCTTCTGCAGTTTCTCACATGAATCACCAACCACCGCTCTATCATCAGCGAACAACAACTGACTCACTTCCCAAGCTCTCTCATCCACAACAGACTTCATACTTGCCCCTCTTTCCAAAACTCTTGCATTTACCTCCCTAACAACCCCATCCATAAACAAATTAAACAACCATGGAGACATCACACACCCCTGCCGCAAACCTACATTCACTGAGAACCAATCACTTTCCTCTCTTCCTACACGTACACATGCCTTACATCCTCGATAAAAACTTTTCACTGCTTCTAACAACTTTCCTCCCACACCATACATTCTTAATACCTTCCACAGAGCATCTCTATCAACTCTATCATATGCCTTCTCCAGATCCATAAATGCTACATACAAATCCATTTGCTTTTCTAAGTATTTCTCACATACATTCTTCAAAGCAAACACCTGATCCACACATCCTCTACCACTTCTGAAACCACACTGCTCTTCCCCAATCTGATGCTCTGTACATGCCTTCACCCTCTCAATCAATACCCTCCCATATAATTTACCAGGAATACTCAACAAACTTATACTTCTGTAATTTGAGCACTCACTCTTATCCCCTTTGCCTTTGTACAATGGCACTATGCATGCATTCCGCCAATCCTCAGGCACCTCACCATGAGTCATACATACATTAAATAACCTTACCAACCAGTCAACAATACAGTCACCCCCTTTTTTAATAAATTCCACTGCAATACCATCCAAACCTGCTGCCTTGCCGGCTTTCATCTTCCGCAAAGCTTTCACTACCTCTTCTCTGTTTACCAAATCATTTTCCCTAACCCTCTCACTTTGCACACCACCTCGACCAAAACACCCTATATCTGCCACTCTATCATCAAACACATTCAACAAACCTTCAAAATACTCACTCCATCTCCTTCTCACATCACCACTACTTGTTATCACCTCCCCATTTGCGCCCTTCACTGAAGTTCCCATTTGCTCCCTTGTCTTATGCACTTCATTTACCTCCTTCCAGAACATCTTTTTATTCTCCCTAAAATTTAATGATACTCTCTCACCCCAACTCTCATTTGCCCTTTTTTTTCACCTCTTGCACCTTTCTCTTGACCTCCTGTCTCTTTCTTTTATACATCTCCCACTCAATTGCATTTTTTCCCTGCAATATATATATATATATATTGCCATGAAGCAGTATAACCAGAACTCCACCAGTAGAAGGTTCGAACTCCACGCCTACGTTGACATCATCAGCACAGCCGACGCCTTCAAGATCTCCAGACTGAACCACGAGGGATATCGTGTATTCTTTTGTTATAGTATTTTCTTGTGTTTCTTCAATTAATCTTTTTAACATTGCGGGAAAATTTATTGTTGTAAGTTGTGAATTTATAAATTTCATAACATTATGGATTTTTTTTATTGTATGTTGTAAATTTGGTGATGTATTCAGGACCCTTTTTACCTAAGATTTGTTTGTTTAATATGTCAGTAGCTTCCTGACCAATGATTTGTTTCAAAATCTTACCATTTTTGCTGTGGCTGTCCTCTATCAAAGGTACTTGTATGTACAGGACATTCTCAAATATTATAGGAAGGTATGTGCATAAACGTCAACTGCTATTGACGTTTGTGTAAATAAATTATACATTTCCTTTTTTCCATAGCCAGAGGTTGAACCATTATGTGACATTCTTTTTTTTCATTCATTTCAAGCTAGAAGTTTCAGTTTTCTAAATTGTTTCTTACATTTCTCATATGTATATATATGTATGTGTGTGTGTGTGTATATGTGCGTATGTATGTGTATGTGTGTGTATGTGTATATGTAAATATATATGTATATTATCCCTGGGGATAGGGGTGAAAGAATACTTCCCACGTATTCCTCGCGTGTCGTAGAAAGCGACTAGAGGGGACGGGAGCGGGGGGCCAGAAATCCTCCCCTCCTTGTATTAACTTTCTAAAATGGGAAACAGAAGAAGGAGTCACGCGGGGAGTGCTCATCCTCCTCGAAGGCTCAGAGTGGGGTGCCTAAATGTGTGTGGATGTAACCAAGATGTGAAAAAAGGAGAGATAGGTAGTATGTTTGAGGAAAGGAACCTGGATGTTTTGGCTCTGAGTGAAACGAAGAGAAAGGTAAAGGGGAAGAGTGGTTTGGGAATGTCTGGGGAGTAAAGTCAGGGGTTAGTGAGAGGACAAGAGCAAGGGAAGGAGTAGCAATACTCCTGAAACAGGAGTTGTGGGAGTATGTGATAGAGTGTAAGAAAGTAAATTCTCGATTAATATGGGTAAAACTGAAAGTTGATGGAGAGAGGTGGGTGATTATTGATGCATATGCACCTGGGCATGAGAAGAAAGATCAAGAGAGGCAAGTGTTTTGGGAGCAGCTGAATGAGTGTGTTAGTGGTTTTGATGCACGAGACCGGGTTATAGTGATGGGTGATTTGAATGCAAAGGTGAGTAATGTGGCAGTTGAGGGAATAATTGGTATACATGGGGTGTTCAGTGTTGTAAATGGAAATGGTGAAGAGCTTGTAGATTTATGTGCTGAAAAAGGACTGATGATTGGGAATACCTGGTTTAAAAAGCGAGATATACATAAGTATACTTATGTAAGTAGGAGAGATGGCCAGAGAGCGTTATTGGATTACGTGTTAATTGACAGGCGTGCGAAAGAGAGACTTTTGGATGTTAATGTGCTGAGAGGTGCAACTGGAGGGATGTCTGATCATTATCTTGTGGAGGCTAAGGTGAAGATTTGTATGGGTTTTCAGAAAAGAAGAGTGAATGTTGGGGTGAAGAGGGTGGTGAGAGTAAGTGAGCTTGAGAAGGAGACCTGTGTGAGGAAGTACCACGAGAGACTGAGTACAGAATGGAAAAAGGTGAGAACAATGGAAGTAAGGGGAGTGGGGGAGGAATGGGATGTATTTAGGGAATCAGTGATGGATTGCGCAAAAGATGCTTGTGGCATGAGAAGAGTGGGAGGTGGGTTGATTAGAAAGGGTAGTGAGTGGTGGGATGAAGAAGTAAGAGTATTAGTGAAAGAGAAGAGAGAGGCATTTGGACGATTTTTGCAGGGAAATAATGCAATTGAGTGGGAGCTGTATAAAAGAAAGAGACAGGAGGTCAAGAGAAAGGTGCAAGAGGTGAAAAAAAGGGCAAATGAGAGTTGGGGTGAGAGAGTATCATTAAATTTTAGGGAGAATAAAAAGATGTTCTGGAAGGAGGTAAATAAAGTGCGTAAGACAAGGGAGCAAATGGGAACTTCAGTGAAGGGCGCAAATGGGGAGGTGATAACAAGTAGTGGTGATGTGAGAAGGAGATGGAGTGAGTATTTTGAAGGTTTGTTGAATGTGTTTGATGATAGAGTGGCAGATATAGGGTGTTTTGGTCGAGGTGGTGTGCAAAGTGAGAGGGTTAGGGAAAATGATTTGGTAAACAGAGAAGAGGTAGTGAAAGCTTTGCGGAAGATGAAAGCCGGCAAGGCAGCAGGTTTGGATGGTATTGCAGTGGAATTTATTAAAAAAGGGGGTGACTGTATTGTTGACTGGTTGGTAAGGTTATTTAATGTATGTATGACTCATGGTGAGGTGCCTGAGGATTGGCGGAATGCGTGCATAGTGCCATTGTACAAAGGCAAAGGGGATAAGAGTGAGTGCTCAAATTACAGAGGTATAAGTTTGTTGAGTATTCCTGGTAAATTATATGGGAGGGTATTGATTGAGAGGGTGAAGGCATGTACAGAGCATCAGATTGGGGAAGAGCAGTGTGGTTTCAGAAGTGGTAGAGGATGTGTGGATCAGGTGTTTGCTTTGAAGAATGTATGTGAGAAATACTTAGAAAAGCAAATGGATTTGTATGTAGCATTTATGGATCTGGAGAAGGCATATGATAGAGTTGATAGAGATGCTCTGTGGAAGGTATTGAGAATATATGGTGTGGGAGGAAAGTTGTTAGAAGCAGTGAAAAGTTTTTATCGAGGATGTAAGGCATGTGTGCGTGTAGGAAGAGAGGAAAGTGATTGGTGAATGTAGGTTTGCGGCAGGGGTGTGTGATGTCTCCATGGTTGTTTAATTTGTTTATGGATGGGGTTGTTAGGGAGGTAAATGCAAGAGTTTTGGAAAGAGGGGCAAGTATGAAGTCTGTTGGGGATGAGAGAGCTTGGGAAGTGAGTCAGTTGTTGTTCGCTGATGATACAGCGCTGGTGGCTGATTCATGTGAGAAACTGCAGAAGCTGGTGACTGAGTTTGGAAAAGTGTGTGGAAGAAGAAAGTTAAGAGTAAATGTGAATAAGAGCAAGGTTATTAGGTACAGTAGGGTTGAGGGTCAAGTCAATTGGGAGGTGAGTTTGAATGGAGAAAAACTGGAGGAAGTGAAGTGTTTTAGATATCTGGGAGTGGATCTGGCAGCGGATGGAACCATGGAAGCGGAAGTGGATCATAGGGTGGGGGAGGGGGCGAAAGTCCTGGGGGCCTTGAAGAATGTGTGGAAGTCGAGAACATTATCTCGGAAAGCAAAAATGGGTATGTTTGAAGGAATAGTGGTTCCAACAATGTTGTATGGTTGCGAGGCGTGGGCTATGGATAGAGTTGTGCGCAGGAGGATGGATGTGCTGGAAATGAGATGTTTGAGGACAATGTGTGGTGTGAGGTGGTTTGATCGGGTGAGTAACGTAAGGGTAAGAGAGATGTGTGGAAATGAAAAGAGCGTGGTTGAGAGAGCAGAAGAGGGTGTTTTGAAGTGGTTTGGGCACATGGAGAGGATGAGTGAGGAAAGATTGACCAAGAGGATATATGTGTCGGAGGTGGAGGGAACAAGGAGAAGAGGGAGACCAAATTGGAGGTGGAAAGATGGAGTGAAAAAGATTTTGTGTGATCGGGGCCTGAACATGCAGGAGGGTGAAAGGAGGGCAAGGAATAGAGTGAATTGGAGCGATGTGGTATACCGGGGTTGACGTGCTGTCAGTGGATTGAAGCAGGGCATGTGAAGCGTCTGGGGTAAACCATGGAAAGCTGTGTAGGTATGTATATTTGCGTGTGTGGACGTATATATATATACATGTGTATGGGGGGGGGGGTTGGGCCATTTCTTTCGTCTGTTTCCTTGCGCTACCTCGCAAACGCGGGAGACAGCGACAAAGTATAAAAAAAAAAAATATATATATATATATATATATATATATATATATATATATATATATATATATATATTATCCCTGGGGATAGGGGAGAAAGAATACTTCCCACGTATTCCCTGCGTGTCGTAGAAGGCGACTAAAAGGGGAGGGAGCGGGTGGCTGGAAACCCTCCCCTCTCTTTTTTTTTTTCTAATTTTCCAAAAGAAGGAACAAAGACGGGGGCCACGTGAGGATATTCCCTCAAAGGCCCAGTCCTCTGTTCTTAACGCTACCTCGCTAATGCGGGAAATGGCGAATAGTATGAAACAAATATATATATATATATATATATATATATATATATATATATATATATATATATATATATATATATGTCTGTGTGTGTATATATATATATGTATACGTTGAGATGTATAGGTATATATATTTGCGTGTGTGGACGTGCATGTATATACATATGTATGTGGGTGGGTTGGGCCATTTCTTTCGTCTGTTTCCTTGCGCTACCTCGCTAACGCGGGAGACAGCGACAAAGCAAAATAATAAAATATATATATATATATATATATATATATATATATATATATATATATATATATATATATATATGTATATATATCTGCCATTTCCCGCGTTAGCGAGGCAGCGTTAAGAACAGAGAACTGAGCCTGAGAGAGAAAATTCTCTGTTCCTTCTTTTGGAAAAGTAAAAACTGGAAGGGAGGATGTCCTCGTAGAACGACGGGGGTAATGTTCCTGGAAATCTGTCATTCCAGCAGAATGTCACTGTATGAGTCATTTCAATCCAAGTTATAAAGGAGGTTATTTTTCAGAATAAAAAAATTCCTAATTCTTATTAACGGACTATACCTGAAACAGCTTACCATGAACATGCCTTACTATATCATTAAGTAGATTAAGACTGATTCAGATACTGTTGCCATATTTGCTAATTTATATATCTAATGATTCTTACTGAGAATACTTGTGAGAGAGAGAGAGAGAGAGAGAGAGAGAGAGAGAGAGAGAGAGAGAGAGAGAGAGAGAGAGAGAGAGAGAGAGAGAGAATCCCATAGCCAGCACACTTTATGACCCACCTACCCTATTAGCAAAACACATTTTGGTATTAACTAACCTAACCACTACAGTATACATTAAGGTATAAACCAACTTGTTCGAACACACATTTCGGAATAAACGTAGCCCATTAGCACCTTATTTTGGTATGAACCTACGCATCAGCAACAAAACATTTAGTATGAACTTACCCCATTAGCAGCACACATTTTGATGACAGTATCAGCAACCTTCCTGCCATAATAGCGGCCATCACCCCCAAGCACCAAGGTAGTACCAGTCAGGCAACCGTCCAGTGAACTTAGGATACACTGTATGAAGTTCTCCGTGTAGTTCTCCTGTTAAATATAGTTACAGTTTTCATATTATCATAAGTAAGCACACAATACAAAAGCACGGTAAAGACATAATACATTACCAGATTTACCATGACCCAGACACTGACAAAAGACATTAGACACTTTTATACGATTAGTATAGATTGACCACAACCGTCCAGCACGTGACAGTACGACCCTTCATGTTACTACCCTCGAGCACTATAGGTATGATGCACTGGCCTTTGACCCGACTCTGAATGGTTAGGTCAAATGTCAGCCCATCATACCTGAGTCATACAATGGTACAAGAATGCTTTGTTTAGCTCAAAGGGTTAACCTGTAGAGGTATCATAACGCAAAAAAATGTTAACAAGCGTAAGATAAACAAGTATTACCATATATCTCGAAACAATGCCTTGTTCTGCACATTAAATCAAAGATACAATATACAACAAATTGGCGACAGCTGTTAGAATACTGTGAAAAGAAGACATGACCATGATGTGTTAACAAAAAAATCAAATTAGCATACGTAAATATCAAACCAAAATGACTATGTCTTCAATGATTCTGATATCCCAAACTAAACTAAAACAAACTGCTTTGAAGTTTATAGTTTGTAGCGGACGAGTTCACAGTCAGGTTAACGGGTTCATTTGAAAATCATTTTAACACGATTACTCTTCAACAGATTCAATCTATCACGCGTTCAGGTGTTTGTAACTTACGGATTTGTTTTCATTTAAAAATAGGCTTGATTCCATCTTACCTAATGGGCTCAGTTGTTCTACAGGTTTAATTCTGTGAAATGTACCGAGGTTAAGATGTCTTTCATGTTTAATGGGTTCAGCTGATGACTTGATTGGTGGGCTCAGCTGATCACCTGATTAATGGGTTCACCCTGTGTAATGTATTCAACTGATAGTTAATGTTTTCAGCTATGGAATAGGATCATTGTGGGTAACAGGTTCAGCTGTTACACAATATAGCTTTGTTTAATGTGATTTTCTGAATGTTTACCGTTTATTCTCATAGTTTACTGAGTTCACTCTTAGTAGTTCAGTAGCTTACCGAGTTTTACTAATACTGGCTCTGCTGATTGCGTGCATTGGTTCGTTGCATTACTGGTTCAGTTTACCGCTTCATGGGTTCGTGTTCAAGGGTTCACTATGTAAAATATTACTTCTAATGGGCCCAGTTTATTGTTCATCAGGTTCATTCTCATAACTGCGTCTACATACTTTTTTGTTCAATCTTTTTATCAGGCTCAGATAAAAAGGTTCCCATGAGTAATGGATTCACTTACATGGATTTAAGTGAGTGGTTTCAGTATTTACACTTGGTTAAGCTGTCATTCAGAGATTTTCTTTGTATAGTTGGCAGTCAACTTAATGGATTAATTTCATGCTTAATGGATTCCCTTCATAATTTGATATTTTCAAATGGCTTTAATAGACAAAGTTCAGGTGTTCACCTGAACCTTTCTGACGTGTTCACTCTTTACTGATCTGTCAGCAATGGTATAATTCTATTCAGTGGCGTCAGTCGTTTTGAAAGGATTAATTCTGTAATGGATTAACGAGTGTCTTGTGAGGTTTACTGTTCTACTGTGTCACTTCGAGTCTGATGCTTCAACTGATGTGGTCAATAGTAGAAAGTGATTTCAGTTAAACTCTTGTGTAAACGTTCATTATATACATATCTAACATTCACTCCATTAATCAACGTAAATATCTACCTAAAGTTCTAAGTATAATAAGAAAAAAACTGCGGGGATCATACGACTACAAACTCTTACATTACGCTCCCTTCACTCGAAACCGGAAGTCTACCGTCTCCTGATCTTCTTTCCTGCCGGTGAGTATGGCAGGAAAGTTGTAACTGTCGCCCTAGCCGCACCCGAGCAACTGGTCCACGTAAACAGTTACATAAGAAAAAAACTTTTAGAGTAAACAGTGTAAGGGGAGACGCATAAAATCTTTACATAACCTCCGAGTTTCATTCCAGCGACCAGAAGATGGGTAGAGTATTTCCAGACATACATTCAAGGAATATTCTTTGATGAACCAAGAATAATTCACCACTGGATTATCTTAAGCCTGAAAGACGCAACACAAAATCTACAGGACGAACAAATAGCACATCTCGTACTGGCCACAGGCAAATGGATGGAAACAAGCTTGTTTAGCGTAAACAGTAGAGGATCGTTTCGAGACGGCATTTGCACAATGAAGAAATAACTACGCATTCGTAATTGCAGATATTTGTTTCGTGTTAAAATACCCTCCAAGAACAGGGTTTTGGTTAATGGATTCCCATAGTTATTGGACGGCTTACACCAAACTTTCCTATGTCAAATATACATAAAGGTCTGTGATTACGTATCAGTTTCTCTTTAGTTTGAATCACATTAATAGAACTAACAAATTACCATATCCCTCGTTACTTTATAGTTACTTATGACAATGGCTACATTTTCAAGATAAATGCAGGGGCGGCCTGCCCCCAAGAACAGTCCCTTTAACTTGTCCATTTATTACTGACACCAGAATATATAAATATGGATTAAAAAACAAAAATCAAGCACACACTGTTACTTTAAAACGGGTTTGTTGTAGCTGCCAGTCTAGAGTTCTCTGCCTATCCGTGACAACAGGGTCGCCCAGCACCCAAGCGGCTCTCGTCCCTCACCGCTGAAATTTTGTTCAGCTCAATTCAATACTTTAATCCTTGATAGAGGGACGGGATCCTAGTGCTGTCACCAGGTACCCCTGTAAAATACTACCAGAAGCATCTGGCAAGTGTCACGAGTTCATCTCAATACAACAATGGGGCTTATTAAAGCCTAAGGAAGGACATTCCTTCAACACATCATCAATATTGTTGACATAATATCCGGCCACTAGTGGGAGGAGGATCATCATCGTCAGTGATGGTCCAGCAGGCGTCACGGAAGCGTTGCGTGTGAGAACTTAGACGGTGGTGGTGGTGGACAAGGGTGCGGCTGTCGGGTCTTTTGCATAATGCACAAGCGCGTTGATCGGGGTGGGGGGATGCCAATCTACCCGATGATGATAAGGGCAGCAATTACGTCCCCTTCTTGTGACCGTTTCCCATTGACATACGAGAGGTAAGGGAGTTAACGGAGGGTATCGTACCAGGTGGGCGGGGCGCGGAGGGGAGTCTAGGGGAATGGCTGCTTCCCGAGCTTCTCTGCTGGCGGCGAATTTGGGTCCAAAGTTGTAGACATGTTCGGGGAACAATGTAGTCAGCTGTGACCTTGTTACAGCCGGTATTGGCAAGGCCATTTATTGCCTCGTTCCCCGAGACACCGACAAGACTGGGTATCCATACGAATGTCACAGTAGGACGGCCTGCATCCTGAAGTGTTGATGTTAGCCCTTGTAATCGGAGGATGAGGTTCTTATTCCACCCTGATCCAAGTGCAATCCCATCGAGAGCAGACCCGGAGTCGCAGCAGACAAGCAGAGGTAAGAAACCACCAGCATTTCCTAAACAAGAAGAGCAGCAAGGAGAGCTATCAGCTGTGCCTGAGTGGAGGATGAGGTCCCGTCAGAAACTCAAGTGTTTAATAGATCCACATTTCTTACACGTGAAAGAATTCCCGCGTCATCATGTTTAACTTGATATAAAATCATTCGAATTAAATTTGTAGATGGTGTGCACATACACCGATATGCAGAGTCATTCTGCCTGTCACAATAATTTTCCTTACATCAGTTCCCCTGACAGTAAACATGTTTTTTGCGTGCCATATATTAACCCAACATTACCATACACAAACAACTATACACACAAAAACCTTGACGACAAGACGAAATTTCGAGGTCAAGTGAAACAAGGGCGAGATATGCTGGAGGAGACTTAGGGCCTGAAGGTGATCAGGTATTGTTGCTAGGTGGTTAAAAGATGACGTATACTTAAATAACCTCAGCAATCGTACAGCCAATATATCCAACCAACCGAAACGAAACCAGTACTGCACAAGATAAAGCTAATTTGAGTTTAATATAAAAACATATCATTATCATATTATACTTTGTCGCTGTCTCCCGCGTTAGCGAGGTAGCGCAAGGAGACAGACGAAAGAATGGCCCACCCCATCCACATACACATGTACATACATACACGTCCACACGCAAATATGCATACCTATACATCTCAACGTGTATATATATATATATATATATATTTTTTTTTTTTTTTTTTTATACTTTGTCGCTGTCTCCCGCGTTTGCGAGGTAGCGCAAGGAAACAGACGAAAGAAATGGCCCAACCCCCCCCCCCCCCATACACATGTACATACACACGTCCACACACGCAAATATACATACCTACACAGCTTTCCATGGTTTACCCCAGACGCTTCACATGCCTTGATTCAATCCACTGACAGCACGTCAACCCCTGTATACCACATCGCTCCAATTCACTCTATTCCTTGCCCTCCTTTCACCCTCCTGCATGTTCAGGCCCCGATCACACAAAATCTTTTTCACTCCATCTTTCCACCTCCAATTTGGTCTCCCTCTTCTCCTCGTTCCCTCCACCTCCGACACATATATCCTCTTGGTCAATCTTTCCTCACTCATTCTCTCCATGTGCCCAAACCACTTCAAAACACCCTCTTCTGCTCTCTCAACCACGCTCTTTTTATTTCCACACATCTCTCTTACCCTTACGTTACTTACTCGATCAAACCACCTCACACCACACATTTTCCTCAAACATCTCATTTCCAGCACATCCATCCTCCTGCGCACATCTCTATCCATAGCCCACGCCTCGCAACCATACAACATTGTTGGTACCACTATTCCTTCAAACATACCCATTTTTGCTTTCCGAGATAATGTTCTCGACTTCCACACATTTTTCAAGGCTCCCAAAATTTTCGCCCCCTCCCCCACCCTATGATCCACTTCCGCTTCCATGGTTCCATCCGCTGACAGATCCACTCCCAGATATCTAAAACACTTCACTTCCTCCAGTTTTTCTCCATTCAAACTCACCTCCCAATTGACTTGACCCTCACCCCTACTGTACCTAATAACCTTGCTCTTATTCACATTTACTCTTAACTTTCTTCTTCCACACACTTTACCAAACTCAGTCACCAGCTTCTGCAGTTTCTCACATGAATCAGCCACCAGCGCTGTATCATCAGCGAACAACAACTGACTCACTTCCCAATTTTGCGCGTGATCAAGATATTCCTACGAGTCCACGGGGAAAATGAAACACGAAAAGTTCCCAAGTGCACTTTCGTGTAATAATCACATCATCAGGGGACACACGAGAGAAAAATATAACAGTCAATTGATATACATCGAAGAGACGAAGTTAGGACGCCATTTGGTAACTAAACCATTGGTGACCAAACCATTTCAAAACACCCTATTCTGCTCTCTCAACCACACATGGAGAGAATGAGTGAGGAAAAATTGACAAAGAGGATATATGTGTCAGAGGTGGAGGGAACGAGAAGTGGGAGACCAAATTGGAGTAGGAAAGATGGAGTGAAAAAGATTTTGAATGATTGGGGCCTGAACATGCAGGAGGGTGAAAGGCGTGCAAGGAATAGAGTGAATTGGAACGATGTGGTATACTGGGGTCGACGTGCTGTCAATGGATTGAACCAGGGCATGTGAAGCGTCTGGGGTAAACCATGGAAAGTTGTGTGGGGCCTGGATGTGGACAGGGAGCTGTGGTTTCGGTGCATTACACATGACAGCTAGAGACTGAGTGTGAACGAATGTGGCCTTTGTTGTCTTTTCCTAGCGCTACCTCGCGCACATGCGGGGGGAGGGAGTTGTCATTTCATGTGTGGAGGGGTGACGACGAGAATGAATAAGGGCAGACAGTATGAATTTTGTACATGTGTGTGTATGTATATATATATATATATATATATATATATATATATATATATATATATATATATATATATATATATATATATATATGAAGTCTGTTGGGGATGAGAGAGCTTGGGAAGTGAGTCAGTTGTTGTTCGCTGATGATACAGCGCTGGTGGCTGATTCATGTGAGAAACTGCAGAAGCTGGTGACTGAGTTTGGTAAAGTGTGTGGAAG
Organism: Panulirus ornatus; assembly: GCF_036320965.1. Taxonomy (NCBI): domain Eukaryota; kingdom Metazoa; phylum Arthropoda; class Malacostraca; order Decapoda; family Palinuridae; genus Panulirus; species Panulirus ornatus. Next base: position 767,043 of record NC_092249.1, on the reverse strand, counting down.
AAGAAAGTTAAGAGTAAATGTGAATAAGAGCAAGGTTATTAGGTACAGTAGGGTTGAGGGTCAAGTAAATTGGGAGGTGAGTTTGAATGGAGAAAAACTGGAGGAAGTGAAGTGTTTTAGATATCTGGGAGTGGATCTGGCAGCGGATGGAACCATGGAAGCGGAAGTGGATCATAGGGTGGGGGAGGGGGCGAAATTTCTGGGAGCCTTGAAGAATGTGTGGAAGTCGAGAGCATTATCTCGGAAAGCAAAAATGGGTATGTTTGAAGGAATAGTGGTTCCAGCAATGTTGTATGGTTGCGAGGCGTGGGCTATGGATAGAGTTGTGCGCAGGAGGATGGATGTGCTGGAAATGAGATGTTTGAGGACAATGTGTGGTGTGAGGTGGTTTGATCGAGTGAGTAACGTAAGGGTAAGAGAGATGTGTGGAAATAAAAAGAGCGTGGTTGAGAGAGCAGAAGAGGGTGTTTTGAAGTGGTTTGGGCACATGGAGAGAATGAGTGAGGAAAGATTGACCAAGAGGATATATGTGTCGGAGGTGGAGGGAACGAGGAGAAGAGGGAGACCAAATTGGAGGTGGAAAGATGGAGTGAAAAAGATTTTGTGTGATCGGGGCCTGAACATGCAGGAGGGTGAAAGGAGGGCAAGGAATAGAGTGAATTGGAGCGATGTGGTATACCGGGGTTGACGTGCTGTCATTGGATTGAATCAAGGCATGTGAAGCGTCTGGGGTAAACCATGGAAAGCTGTGTAGGTATGTATATTTGCGTGTGTGGACGTATGTATATACATGTGTATGGGGGGGGGGGTTGGGCCATTTCTTTCGTCTGTTTCCTTGCGGTACCTCGCAAACGCGGAAGACAGCGACAAAGTATAATAAAAAAATAAATTAATATATATATATATATATATATATATATATATATATATATATATATATATATATATATATATATACGTTGAGATGTATAGGTATGTATATGTGCGTGTGTGGACGTATATGTATATACGCACATGTGTATGTGGGTGGGTTGGGCCATTCTTTCGTCTGTTTCCTTGCGCTACCTAGCTAAACGCGGGAGACAGCGACAAAGTCTGAGGTACAACACCCAATGAGAGACCCCATGTGTTTCCTACAGTAATCACACACTGGCTCGATCATCTAGCGTTCAAAAAGTAGACAATAGTAAGGCTTCTTACTGGAGCAGAAAACCTCAACATGAAAAAAAAAAAAAATTTAATCAACAAAATTCTTTATCTCCGCAACGCTTAACTCTTGAACGGCACAAGACAGCAACAATGATCAAAAGTGTTCTAAAAACGTGTACTCATTTATTTGAATAACAAAACGTTAAGGAAATGTTCTCACCTAAGACAGTTGTGCAGGGGATATCTCTACAATCAGAGCAGAGTACCGCAATCTGATTACCATAATTTCTAAGGAATGCAATATATACTGGAACAGCGCCAGAGAGGTCGATCATCTTCGTCACCTGCTTGAGGGAAGGTAACCTTCATCCCCGCCAAGCGTAGCCCCCCCCCCCCCCCCTCCGGGCCGTGGCTGCTGCCCAAGATCGCCACTGACCATAAATATTAATGAGAAAAGTAATACAGGCTCCGGACAACTGCATAGAGAAACTTAACGCATACAAATACAAAGCAAAACATGTGAGCCTCACAGAAGGTAGGTACTTCTGGGGCAAGACTGTGAAGGTATTATGTCTGCCACCATACGTGGGTGGAGTCTAGAACTTTACATAATATATTAACTACAATGATGCCCACATGAGATAATTATCCAGTAAAACCAATAAAAATGGAAACAGACAAACATAATGTCTGGAAATAATACAACAGTACTCATACTCGAAAATATCTACAACGAACATAAACACAAAAAAAACTACCAAAACCAAACCTCTCAGTGAGTCATGAACGCTAGCCGTGTGCATAACCACTCAGTGAGTCATGAACGCTAGCCGTGTGCCGTGTATTGTGTATGACTCGCTCTAACTCCGTCCAGTGTGTATGAACGCAGTAAATCAATCTTTGGTATCGTGCTCTCGGCAGGCCATTATCTTAAGCTACGATTAATGAACCAGACATCACGGAAGCGCTAAGTTCATTTATCATTTACCGTAACTGAAGGTGATGATATCTTACATCCTTGATGAATTATTATTCTCTAAATATACGCTTGACTAGTGATCTGCAAATGTTTTCCACGAAGTATCTTGTCAGAACTTGTCTAAACATCATATACTGTCACTGAAATGAATTTCAAATTTCTCCTACCGGCAAGCATTATGCTGCAGATGCTTCACTTACAAACTTTAGCCTAAATTTTAGAATTACCAAAGCAATCTTTAAATCACTTACTACGCGTTTCAAGTAATAAAACTTGTAGGCTTTACTAGAAAAAAAAAATTGGAGTGGCTTACAGACCCTCCCTGGGTTCCTTTGGACAAGACATTTCAAGGATGCCACGTAGAATTCAGATGAAACTCCCCTTAATTTAGGACCCTAATTACATGCTATTACACAAGTACACTGCCTCTGGTCCGATAATCTACCATCTTGACTTCAAACGTCCTTATACTTTATGCGGCTGACATGAAATAAAAAGATGTACGTTACTTGGCATCCTGAAGCGATGGAAGGCTCCTTAAAGCTTGTAACGTGAAAGGTCTGGTCAGACGTCCATCAGTTTCTGTAAAGATAACCAACCATACGTCAGTACTTAGCTGCTGGAACACCAACCATACGTCAGAGATCAGTACTTGCCTGTTGGAACATCGTTACGGGCTTCCTTAGACCGCTGGTGCCGTGCCTCTGGTCCAGGAAGGGTCTAGTCGACTTAGTGTAACACGTGAACTGCATCTTACTTCTTCTAAGATACGAGTACCAAGTAGAAATGACAACTTCAGCAAGAGTCAAGGCACGTCACCGACTTAGTTCTTCAACCTCTGCACACTCGTCTCCGAATGACGGAAAAAGCCGGGAGGGTTCGTCTGCCCGTGTACACAAGCACTGGCCCAGGACCTCGTCCCGGACCCTGCATTTATAGACCACGTTTGCTTATCCCGATTAAAATTCTTCCTTTCGCAAGATTTACACATAATACTTCCTATAACTGAAAACAGGTTTAATGATAACTCTTTATCTTGAAAGCAATGTTCAACCATTCGTATTTACCTTGGATTCGAGTCGCCGTTCGGAACAGCAACGCAACTGACGCTCGGGGAGGTTTGTTATGCAATATACTTGCGAATTACAGGACACATGATTTCTACTTACTCAGTTTATGTGTTGCAATATATTTCTTAATGAACATTAAGGAGTCGAGAGCCACTAAATCAAACAAAATACAATAGATAGAAAAAAATTGCTAGGATCCCCCCTCGCCGTGGATCTGTGGTTATGTAACAAGGTTTTGCGGCTGTGGGTAGATAGGCCGGGGTTACATAACAACTCACTCTACTGGTCGGTAGTTTTTCTTCCCTACCCTAAAGTAGCCCCCTCCCCCCCAAGATGAGTCCTGACAAACTGGTTTTTAAAAAAGGAGTGAAGGAATCTTGTAAGTTATTCTCTTAAATTTAAGTAGTATTATAACCATATGGTATGCACTGAGATGCGGTTTAAATGAACGGATTCTTTTGTAAAGACTGAATTATACGTCATGGATGAATGCTTGCAGTAAACGTAATGCACCAACCAATGTGCTTCAAAGAAATGACCCAAATATACTTCGATATTATGTCACAGGAGTTTGACTCCTCATGCCAAGACATTTGCCAGAATTATGGCTACCACACAGTTTTAAACGATATTCACCGCCTTCCTAAAGCTTTATGTACCAGGTTACTAATTCCCGTCCAACCGAGGTAGCAACAACACAAGGCGACGGAGAAGCCTTCAGGGAAACATTCTCGTACGTCCTCCCTTCCTCACTCTCAAGTCAAATTTTTCGACGCGCAAATAGCGCTGTACGTCCCCATCCCAGCGGTTATCATTATAGGCCTAAACCACCTTTGCATGGGTGTTATGATGTGGCTCTGAGGCTACGCTAATCTGGAAAAGATGGCTTTCTTCGACGACACAGCCTCGACGAAGGTGACTTTATCACTCACACTGGAACCAGACAAGCAAAGGCTAGTATCACTAATATATATATATATATATATATATATATATATATATATATATATATATATATATATATATATATTCCCTGGGGATAGGGGAGAAAGAATACTTCCCACGTATTCCCTGCGTGTCGTAGAAGGCGACTAAAAGGGAAGGGAGCGGAGGGCTGGAAATCCTCCCCTCTCAGTTTTTTTTGATTTTCCAAAAGAAAGAACAGAGAAGGGGGCCAGGTGAGGATATTCCCTCAAAGGTCCAGTCCTCTGTTCTTAACGCTACCTTGCTAACGCGGGAAATAGCGAATACTATGAATATATATATATATATATATATATATATATATATATATATATACACGCAGACATTACATACATACACATGTACATATTCATACTTGCTGCCTTCATCCATTCCTGTCGCTATCGCACCCCACAGGAAAAAAAAGTATCGCTATCCCCTACCTCAGCAAGGTAGCGCCATGAATTCAGACAAAAAGGCCACATTCGTTCACACTCAGTCTCTAGTTGTTATATAGATATACCTCGCTAAAGCGGAAGACAGCGACAAAGTATAATATATATATATATATATATATATATATATATATATATATATATATATATATATATATTTCTTTTTTTTTTTTTTTTTTTTTTTTTGCTTTGTCGCTGTCTCCCGCGTTTGCGAGCTAGCGCAAGGAAACAGACGAAAGAAATGGCCCAACCCACCCCCATACACATGTATATACATACGTCCACACACGCAAATATACATACCTACACAGCTTTCCATGGTTTACCCCAGACGCCCCACATGCCCTGATCCAATCCAATGACAGCACGTCAACCCCGGTATACCACATCGCTCCAATTCACTCTATTCCTTGCCCTCCTTTCACCCTCCTGCATGTTCAGGCCCCGATCACACAAAATCTTTTTCACTCCATCTTTCCACCTCCAATTTGGTCTCCCTCTTCTCCTCGTTCCCTCCACCTCCGACACGTATATCCTCTTGGTCAATCTTTCCTCACTCATTCTCTCCATGTGACCAAACCATTTCAAAACACCCTCTTCTGCTCTCTCAACCACGCTCTTTTTATTTCCACACATCTCTCTTACCCTTACGTTACTTACTCAATCAAACCACCTCACACCACACATTGTCCTCAAACATCTCATTTCCAGGACATCCATCCTCCTGCGCACAACTCTAACCATAGTCCACGCCTCGTAACCATACAACATCGTTGGAACCACTATTCCTTCAAACATACCCATTTTTGCTTTCCGAGATAATGTTCTCGACTTCCACACATTCTTCAAGGCTCCCAGAATTTTCGCCCCCTCCCACACCCTATGATCCACTTCCGCTTCCATGGTTCCATCCGCTGCCAGATCCACTCCCAGATATCTAAAACACTTCACTTCCTCCAGTTTTTCTCCATTTAAACTCACCTCCCAATTGACTTGACCCTCACCCCTACTGTACATAATAACCTTGCTCTTATTCACATTTACTCTTAACTTTCTTCTTCCACACACTTTACCAAACTCAGTCACCAGCTTCTGCAGTTTCTCACATGAATCAGCCACCAGCGCTGTATCATCAGCGAACAACAACTGACTCACTTCCCAAGCTCTCTCATCCCCAACAGACTTCATACTTGCCCCTCTTTCCAAAACTCTTGCATTCACCTCCCTAACAACCCCATTCATAAACAAATTAAACAACCATGGAGACATCACACACCCCTGCCGCAAACCTACATTCACTGAGAACCAATCACTTTCCTCTCTTCCTACACGTACACATGCCTTACATCCTCGATAAAAACTTTTCACTGCTTCTAACAACTTTCCTCCCACACCATATATTCTTAATACCTTCCACAGAGTATCTCTATCAACTCTATCATATGCCTTCTCCAGATCCATAAATGCTACATACAAATCCATTTGCTTTTCTAAGTATTTCTCACATACATTCTTCAAAGCAAACACCTGATCCACACATCCTCTACCACTTCTGAAACCACACTGCTCTTCCCCAATCTGATGCTCTGTACATGCCTTCACCCTCTCAATCAATACCCTCCCATATAATTTACCAGGAATACTCAACAAACTTATACCTCTGTTATTTGAGCACTCACTCTTATCCCCTTTGCCTTTGTACAATGGCACTATGCACGCATTTCGCCAATCCTCAGGCACCTCACCATGAGTCATACATACATTAAATAACCTTACCAACCAGTCAACAATACAGTCACCCCCTTTTTTAATAAATTCCACTGCAATACCATCCAAACCTGCTGCCTTGCCGGCTTTCATCTTCCGCAAAGCTTTTACTACCTCTTCTCTGTTTACCAAATCATTTTCCCTAACCCTCGCACTTTGCACACCACCTCGACCAAAACACCCTATATCTGCCACTCTATCATCAAACACATTCAACAAACCTTCAAAATACTCACTCCATCTCCTTCTCACATCACCACTACTTGTTATCACATCCCCATTTGCGCCCCTCACTGAAGTTCCCATTTGCTCCCTTGTCTTACGCACTTTATTTACCTCCTTCCAGAACATCTTTTTATTCTCCCTAAAATTTAATGATACTCTCTCACCCCAACTCTCATTTGCCCTTTTTTTCACCTCTTGCACCTTTCTCTTGACCTCCTGTCTCTTTCTTTTATACGTCTCCCACTCAATTGCATTTTTTCCCAGCAAAAATCGTCCAAATGCCTCTCTCTTCTCTTTCACTAATACTCTTACTTCTTCATCCCACCACTCACTACCCTTTCTAATCAACCCACCTCCCACTCTTCTCATGCCACAAGCATCTTTTGCGCAATCCATCACTGATTCCCTAAATACATCCCATTCCTCCCCCACTCCCCTTACTTCCATTGTTCTCACCTTTTTCCATTCTGTACTCAGTCTCTCCTGGTACTTCCTCACACAAGTCTCCTTCCCAAGCTCACTTACTCTCACCACCCTCTTCTCCCCAACATTCACTCTTCTTTTCTGAAAACCCATACAAATCTTCACCTTTGCCTCCACAAGATAATGATCAGACATCCCTCCAGTTGCACCTCTCAGCACATTAATATCCAAAAGTCTCTCTTTCGCGCGCCTGTCAATTAACACGTAATCCAATAACGCTCTCTGGCCATCCCTCCTACTTACATAAGTATACTTATGTATATCTCGCTTTTTAAACCAGGTTTTCCCAATCATCAGTCCTTTTTCAGCACATAAATCTACAAGCTCTTCACCATTTCCATTTACAACACTGAACACCCCATGTATACCAATTATTCCCTCAACTGCCACATTACTCACCTTTGCATTCAAATCACCCAACACTATAACCCGGTCTCGTGCATCAAAACCACTAACACACTCATTCAGCTGCTCCCAAAACACTTGCCTCTCATGATCTTTCTTCTCATGCCCAGGTGCATATGCACCAATAATCACCCATCTCTCTCCATCAACTTTGTTTTACCCATATTAATCGAGAATTTACTTTCTTACATTCTATCACATACTTCCACAACTCCTGTTTCAGGAGTACTGCTACTCCTTCCCTTGCTCTTGTCCTCTCACTAACCCCTGACTTTACTCCCAAGACATTCCCAAACCACTCTTCCCCTTTACCCTTGAGCTATATATATATATATATTTCTTTCTTTCTTTCATACTATTCGCCATTTCCCGCATTAGCGAGGTAGCATTGAGAACAGAGGACTGGGCCCTTGAGGGAATATCCTCACCTGGGC